>NC_139829.1:18756894-18847054 GCF_963691815.1 Echiichthys vipera | reverse complement strand
GATCACTGTAGTCTATTAGTAGCATCAGCCGTTCGGCTTCTATGCAGTATGCCAAAATGATAAATTACTTTGTTGCAGTGTTTACAGAATGCTTAAGTACACAGCTCAGTTCATAGGGCTCCGTATTTACTCTTTTATATCTTGACACACACACGCACACGCGCTCACCCCTGCAGACTGAAGACCGCCAACGCAGCTGGCCAAACTGATAGGGTAATTCATCAGACAGACACAGAAACACACAAAGAGAGAGTTTACAGAGGAAGGGATAAAGATGGAAACAGGTTAACAGATCAACACAGGCAAATTATGTCGGAGGGATTTGGGGTGAAATATTGTTAAAGTGAATGATGATCAGGCCTCACCAAACTTTCCCTCCAGCAAATCGTTCTTCACAAACATAAAAGTAAGAGACACGCAGGCTTTGATGCTGCATCTTGATTTTTGTCTTTTGTTATTTCCTCATGATTTGAATCACTATTTGTAGACTTTAATTTTTCACTACACAGCTAATTACAAAAGGTGCTCTTACTGTAACTACAATTGACAGTGGAGCTGTGTGTGGCCAGTTCACTGTGGATACAGTAGAAGACAGGAGGGCTAATTCTAGTGTAATGGAGATTTTGACTGGTCTTGACCCTAATTAAGGTGCCTTGTTCGATTTAAAGAGCCCAGTGAGGATGCTGCTCCTGAGATTTTCTTGGTAGAATCGACTGATCTTGAAAATGTCTCTTTGACTCAAACATTACATTAGATCAAAGTTAAATAGTCTATAATATTTGTGATATGCATGCCCATTACTTTTCTGATATGAGTTATGCAGTATCATATTTGATAACCCTATATGGCATGCCTGCTGAATCATATAAAACAATAAGGGTGAGCATGTGTTTGGGCCTGTTCCTTTTTGTTCAAATGAAGCACAGTGGAAATTGAGTCGGCCCTAATTATTTCTGAGTAGTTTGGATGTGTCAACCACTTCACACCATACCAGAACCTTTTTCCTGAGAACTTGATTGTTGCAGTGAGAAGTGAGTTGAATTCCCCTGTGACCTCTCAGATCAGCTGTGTCTACCATGCCGCTGAATCATTTCAAATAGTCGGAAAAGGTATGTAAATTCTTTCTCTTGTAACTCAGAATTAAGCTGCCCAGACTCGGTTCACTTTCAACGGGGAAGGTGTTGGTTCCTTGATAGATCACAGAATAGACCTCCAGAGTGTGGAAATCTGCATATCCTCCACTCCACTCAAATTAAATGTTTTAATAGAAATTTCACTTTATGTTCAATCATCTCAACATGATTGAACATTCAACTTCACTTGTTACTGCATCCACCACCTCTAAAGGTATTTCTAAAGGAATTTCAGCCTGACAATATTTGGTAATGATTGAGTGAAATATGATCTTCTCTCATACATCGTTAGCTATTGTTCTGTATGATACCAATAAACTGTGTGGGGGAAGCCTTGACATCACCCATAGGTTTCTGAAAAGCCAAAATGAAGCTCTCTGTGGCTCCGACTGTAGTGTTCTTGGCAGTGCCCTACTCCACCTTCTCTCCACTAATCCAAATATGGACAAATGAGTAGAGCTGATGTTGGCCGAATGAAGCCTACAGTCTCTTTTCGCCACCTGTGATGGCACCCACCTAGTCGACCCTAAAATATGTTGTGGCAGCGATCAAACTGGATTTTGATTGTTCCCCATTAAGTTGTATGAGGAATGGGGAAAGATTAATTTGCTGCCAATCGCAATTTGACCATTTCCCATCTGCAAAATCATATTGGTCTCTGTAGGTAATGACAATACAGTGTTTGATAAAATGCTCTTGTTGGCCTGCTCGTAAATTTAGTGCCTTCAGTTGCCTGAACTTTTCCTTTACCATCTGCTTTACAAGTACATTTTGGTCGGCAAAATTCAATCTGGGTTCTGTTCAGTTGCATTGCCTCTGCTGCCGTACTTGAGTAGCCAGCTAATAAGGCAGCTGTGTTTTATAAAGTGAACAAACAGACCGACAGTGCTTTTTAAGATCGTGCCTTGCTGCAAGTCCCACAGAGAATTTGAATTGAACAGATGTTTCTGTATAGAATATTTAATGAATAAAAAGTGACAGCCGTGCTACACAGTGAAATTGCTTTATGGTGGTGGTTACTGATAGAATAGTTTTAGATATGTAAAGTAATGCCGGGTCTGACAGCCCACATTAGTTGCTGTTCAGGAATTTAGGCAAAGAATGCCAATAACAATAGATGTAATACCAAACTGAAATATCTTAGCAGTCATTTTCTACTTCTTTCACTCCTCTACTTTACTTTCCAGTTTTGGTGTTTGTGACTACATGACATGCATTTCTGTAACAATAGGAGGGAAGGAGACATAGAAACTAAATGAGATATACTGTATCTGAACATACTCATGCGAATACAGATGCAGACTGAGCGATACAGCAGGAGACAGTGTACAGCAGAACAAACAAACCAGAGAGTGAATAATAGAACAAGAGGACAATCCAAGCAAGGATGGAAATGCTGTGTCGAGTTTATTTAAAAGAAATCAAATCCTGCCATGTCACCTACAAATGCAACAGATCTGTTCTTATCCCAGTTTTACAGCAGATCAAATGCTTTTTTAAAGCTTGGATCCAACAATAGAGTAATTCTCCCTTCATCTCTTACTGAGATTTACATCACCCGTAAGATCTTCACCAACACAGACACAAGGGCCGTCTGCGCTTTCATTCAGATTGATTTATTAGTGATCGCTGCTAGTGTATGTGCTGTCTCTGTTTCACTTGTTTCAAGATGGATATTTGCGCATTAAAAACCATTGTCAGTTAAAAAACCATCAGCAAGCTTGAAGATTTTTAAAAGGCTTAAAAGCAGTTGATGGGTTATTCTTTTCTGCAATAAATAAAAAGGTATACGTTAGCGTTAGGAAATAATTTTGAAACCTGATCCTTCTAAATTTTTGCTTCAATTCTCTAACTTAAAATCAACATTTTGGAGAGCATTTCTGCCTAACAACTGTGAGCTTTATTACAATGATAAAGCATGAGTGTTTATTGATATCGCCTTGAGCAATGATAGTGACACTCACTGTTGGCCAGACACAGATGAATAGACATTGGGAAATAAAGAGTTCACAGCTCCAAAGCCTACAGTTTAAAACAAAGTCAATTCTTTAAAATAATGATTTAAATATTTTTTTTAATTAACCCCTTAAGTTTTACTATCTTTTTGATTTGAGATAAAAATGTATAAAAACAGCTAAATTAGCCTCCAATTTTCACCTTTACATCACTTTCCTTCTCTTCCCACCTTTCTCATTCCTTCTCTCCTGACAGCAGAGAAATAATTCTCAGTAAATTACTGTCTTATTTTTTCCTTTTGTCTAGTGGTTTGAGGCTTCGGAATTATCCCAGAGACAAACATCAAAGATCCTCCAAACCACTTTACAATTAGACTAGAAACGAGAAGCTTAAAATGGAAGATCTATGATTCCGCTTTGAAGACCGAGTGTTCAATGAGAAATGTAGGCAGAAAAGCTGAAGGTTGTTTAGAAAGTCTGAGAGTAGGGGCAGTTTTTTTTCTTGTGGGTAAGTAAGAAGTTAATTATACATTATGACTGATTACCTGAATACTTAATTTGGATTGGAATTGGGGTAGCCTGATTGGTCTTTTTTCACCCCATGTTGTGGTATGAACTTGTATATCTGGATGTTCTAGTTTCCAACTTTTAAAGAGATTTGGGTGTTTGAGGTGGAAGACAGGTGAGACAAAACAGACATATCATACAAGGGGGAATGAAGAGAGCAGTCAGACCTGTTCCCAGTAAAGAAAGTTAGAGTAATTGCACATTGATAATCATAAAATATAAACAAACAAACAAACAAATACGGGCACTAAGGTGCACCTACTGAATAATGTCTTCCACTTGTGATATTTTTAAATAATCTGTCTGACCATATTCACGAAAAATATTCTGTAAAAAATGCTATGACTATTTTTTTCCCATCTACAATAACTTTTGTCACTTTTGTTTATACTTCAGTGAGTTTCAATGAACAGCTTTATTGCCAGGTAGTGTAAATGTGAATCCAGAGGCTGATACATGTACTAACCAAAAACAGTGTTCTCAGGAAAACCCGATTCCTTGTCATATTTTGGAATGCTTGAAATTAAAGAAAACAATATATATGGCTCTGCTGCAGTGATTTTAACTTCTATGCCTCCGCGCTGGTGAAAATCGTGGCCAGAGGCATTATATCTTTGGGTTGTCCGTAGACCGTCCGATTTTTTTGAATGTGATATCTCAAGAACCCATGAATGTAAACTGCAACTTGACATAAAAGTCACTATTATTCATTATGGGAGTCTGTAGCAAATAACACGGCAACACATCCTGTTGCTTTAGAAACATTTAACTAAAAAACACAAATCTGTACAAAGTCTGCTGACAATCGATCATTGTTGAGATATTTCACTCTGGACACAAGTGGTAGACTGACCAGCAGACAGACTGCCATCCATAGAGCTATAGTGTGGATAAAAAAACATATATTTCTAGGTTTGTGTATATTTCTATGTATCCACCCACATATGTATTAATAAACAGTCACACAAAAATATTAAATGAAACAGATCACACAGGCTGTGAAAGACAGAGGTGATTGCCCCATTATACCGTATTTCTAGTGTGTCTCAGTAATGGCAGCTAAACATTAGATTAGTGATTAGCATTTTTTTTCTCATTTTGTTATGTCATTCGTCCATAAATGCCTGTCTGCTGCAAATCAATATTTTATGGGAGATGACAGTGTTCCACATATAAGTAAACTGTGAAATGAAGCGATGGTTAGAACAGAAAGTGATAATTCACATGAACAGAGAAAAAGCAAGAATCCATTGGTACAAATTAAGTTGTAGTCAAGCAGATATAGATTGTACAATGTAATCTGTTATAACAATCCCACAAACCAAGGCCTCAAAAATAACCATTGAATGATCCAACAGCTCTTTGACAAAGTCATCAAAAAACTGAAAAGTACAAGCTGCACAAATCTGTTGCAGGGCTATTCTATCCAATTATATTAGTGCACAGATTTTCATGATATTGTGTTTGAGTTTTGTAGGTAGGTAGATCAACAGAGAGCAAAGCTTCCCTGCATTTCCTGCAGGGGAAGACGTTTCCCACAGGACATTTTCTGATTAGTTGGCAGATAGCGGTGTCTCTGTGTGATGCAAATTAAGCATATTTAAACTTGAGGGTGAAAGAGTTCAATATCTGTTTACTTGCAGTTACCTTTGTGGCAGTGCTCCCTTTGTAGCTCAACTTCAGACATTCTTCAAGCTCTTTTTCTGTCAGCACATAACACCAACATATTTCCATGTATGTGCTAACAACCTTACAACTGAAAATCTAACTTCTCTCGCACTTCTTCACCTTTGGACAACCCAGTAGCAGCCTGTGTAACATTTGTCAATTTATCACCTCTCTTAAGATGCTTATGAAAATAAAGTGATTGTTTGCCATGACTGTAGATATCATGCGCCTCCAAAAAGAGGCATTTTTTTGTTGTCCGACATAATCATTCAAAACACTGATCCATGTAATGATATGTTATGTTAACAATAAATATACGTTGAATCATCATGTATCACACTTTTTCATTTAAAGCAGTGCATGAGATGCATTTTGTTATTAATTACAGCTGTTTTTATTCATTTGTCCCAGCCAAAGGTGTAACTAACCCCGGAAGATAAACTGCAGAGATAAGCAGTGTCAGGGGCATGCTGGTGCCTGCTCACACTTAATGATAGCTGCCTTGTTGATTGCTCTGAAGCCAATTACTGTGCTAGGTAATTGGGGTTGATTGCTTTGAGGCCAATTATGTCCGCTTGCACACCCAGTGCCTTTATTTATTTATTTTTGGTAGCGCATGAGATGCCATTACTTTGTACGGTCAAATACAGTGTGGTCTTAAATAGTACCATCAAGCTCCTGTTACATTGAGACATGTATTTTTTTACTTTTGACTATTTGATTTATATATATTTTTTTTAACTAAAGTAAAAGTTTCCTTGGGTTTCGTTGTATGCTGACTTGTGTTGCCATGACCCATTTAAAGCCCAATTCGAGTGCTGTTGTTTCAGCTATCGGAGTAGTAGAGGGTTGGATTTGCTCATTATCTGTTAATACAGCCTTGAGTATTAGCTGTTGGTGCTATGTAGTGGTAAATAGTTATTTGTGTGATTGTACAATAGCTGTTGTTATTTGGACTGAAGGACTTTTTCATTTATTTAGGAGATATAATGGACGTTCTACAGTTGTGAGGTTGAGTTAAGGCTCATTAATACCCTCTTCATGTATGAAAATAGATACGTTCATTTCAAGTGATTTTAACGTCACTGCCTACATACTTCCATGCGGCCTTTACCTTTGCATAGATGTTAAGCAATACACTTACCAGAAGGCACCTCAGAGTCAAAAGTTTCTGACAACAACAAACATGGCGGCGGTCAAGGAAGTCATGATAATGTTCCTCTGAAGGAAGGTGCAAAAGCTGAGACAGCATTGTAGATGGTGATGGTCTGTGAGACCATTGAATAAATTCTAGGTATCGAAAATGTTTCTATATCTATGAAATACAACATGTCCCATGGTCGTGTCCTACGGTCGTGTCATATGTTTGTGTCTTCCTTGACATTGGCTACACTGCCTCCACCGTTTCTGGTGGTGCTACTCCGTTTCACCCATATCTGTAAGCTTTCAGGAAAAGCACAAATAAAGACAGTGAATGCAGGGTACGAGTAGAAGACTCCACTTGTATCTATATACATGTCTAACGTTGGGAATAAATTAGCCTTTAGTTTCATGTTAAGTGACAAGAACTCAAAATACTGTATTAGTTATATTTCCAACAACAGATTGTCATGTAAAACTACTTTGCATTTTCCCACGGTTGGTTTGTATGTTTGTTTGTTTGGTTCATTAGCAGTTTTCCTTATGCAATGACTGAAAATGTAATAAATATTGTTAATTACAGTCAGATATAAAATGCAACGTTTGCTAATGAGATGTTTCTAAGTAACAGCCACAATATTTTATATCACATTTTCTGCCCTCATGCTCACTCTAACATTGGTGACTTGATCAGCCTCATGATGAAAAGTGTGGTCTTAATTATAAGCAACTTATGTGGTCATACAGAAAGTGCAATAAGTGCATGTGGTTGCCCGTCTAAGGCAGTGTGTGGGCTTTCTAGCAGGTGCCATTATCTTCAGTGGTTACCCTATAAACATCTATTCTAACAGAGACGCCTGTGGGCTCATTAAACTAAGCCAATTGTGGTGATTACATTAAAAATCCAGGAACTTTTGATATTTTAAGAAGAAGAGTGCAAAAAAACACACCTACTGTAGTTAAGTTGGTTGTCCAGGGGGAAAATGATCTGAAGTGAGGAAACATTCCTGAAAGTTCTTTGAGGGAGCTTGAAAGACTTTTGAACATAGTCAGTACTTTGATGTGCTCACAGAAACAAGACGATGTATTGGCAACACATGCAGTTAAAGAATGTTAGTAGGTATTTCAAAGAGGAAGAAACCAAAACTGATTTGTATTTCAGGGAGTCTGCATTCAAACAGAAACTTTTCCACTTAAAGATTTTACTTTTTTATACATAATCCAGTGCTATAGACCTAGAAGCTTGGACGAAATGAGGATATGCGTTTATAGGTGCTTGTTCAGTGGTTGGAAAGAGAAGAACCGAGATTGTTGGGGATGAAGCAAACATCAGACAGAGTGAGAGAGATTTGTGCAGAGTGGGAAATAGAAGATGCTAGAGGGAGTGAGAGGGGAGAGGGATGAGAGAGAAAGAGACACAAATAGCACTGCTAAAGGACTCTCAGAGATGTTTCCCACAGGGGCGAACCTGATGTAATATTTAGAGGTACAAGGGGCACTGGTGTCACCTCCACTAGCTTTTAGACCTCTCTGAATAGCAGTCAAACACTGCCAACTCCCCTGGTGCAAAATGGCTGCACACAAGTAAAGTGACATCAAGCAAGGCAAAGCCTAGGTTATAGACTATTTATGCGATTATGCAGCCCCTTAGCTGGCTCAGTGTAAGTGTAGCTCCACAGCAGCACATACACCTGTTCTGCAACTTCTGTCTATCTCAGCAGTATTTCAACTTCCACAACTCATAATGCATCACTCCCAAATTGTCAATTCAACACAATAAAAGTGCTGTATACCTATCTAGAGTACTGGAAGACTCAAATAAAAACTCTTCATGGGAGATTATGTGAATGCATGCTAAATATAGTCCATTATGTGCATGTATGGAAATGTAACCATTTAGCATGTATATTTTTTCACACAGTGCTGATGCTTGGGATCAGTAAAGATTGTCACTACTTTGACTGTTCATGACACAGAAAACACATTTGAGATATAGCACCTGTGATTTAGTGGATCAAACGTTTTGCTTTATAGCTTTAGTTTTTTGCCATTTTTAACTTTTGAGCTGTTCTGTCTATGGAGACACAAACAGCATGCTCATTACACAGTTGTGTCAGATGTTTTCATTGTTAATGAGGGAATGAAGGAGAAGTTGACTCCAGACCACACTCTAACAGAGATGTCCTCTTGACACATGAGGAGACATCTACTCTAAGATGGTAACGTAACATAAGTAGAAAATATTTGGTATGCTTCAGTTTCTACTGTGACAGTTGCTGGATGAAAAAAAATGTCTATCGAGCTTAGTGTTTCCTGACAGTACACACATTAGTAGAGGCTATGAAAGGGTCTCAAGTTAAACTCTCAAATCTTTATTGGCAAACCGCTGAGTCTGTTCATGATGTTAAAACTCTAAAATCCAGGTGAAGCAGTGCTTTCTGCGCGACTTGACACGGGTTAAGTTCTGTTTGCACTCCACTGCAATGAGACAGTTTGAATTATTGATACGGCAGTCGAAACAGAGTATGACAAACACACACACACACACATGCGCGCACGGACACGCACATGCACACACACACACACACACACACACACACACACACACACACATTCTGAGACAGATTACATGAACTTTCAAGCCCCTGGCCCGTGGGACCTTTCAGCGCCTTCCTCTAATGTCAAGAAAATTTGTGTATGTGTGTGTGTGTGTGTGTCCGTGTCCTGAGCATGACAACAGGCCCTTTCATAAATGTCTTGGCCCTTCATCTACCTTGGGGCTTAGACTGCATGCTGGCTGCCCCTTGAAAGACCTACATCTCTCTGTCTCTTTTTTTTCATTATTTTTCTCTTTTCTCAGTCTCTCTTTAATTTCTCTCCCCCAATCTCTGCTCCCTTTGCTGTCAACGCAATTAATTTCAAAATACTTTATTGGCTTGGTTTGACCTACATCTCTTTCTTTCCTTGACCTCTTCTTTTATAATTTATTTCTTTTCTTTTTACCTAGTTACCATTCATCTTTATTTATATCATTTTTTTCATTGAAAAGCAACCAACCTATACACTTTACTTTATCCCCTTTTGTGCATTCTTTTCTCCCTTATCGTATTCCTCACATTTTCCTCCACTCATACATATTCTCTTTTTAGGATGATCTTCACACTCAGACCCATGCACAAATTCTCACACCTGAGCACACACTTGCCCCTATAAAATCCTCCGGTGATATTTACATCTCATGTTTAATGTATGAGCTGAGAGAAGGTGTCCTGTCTTTTCTCTAGCGTTGGCTGTGGTGAGATAGACGAGACAGCTTTTGAGATTACATCTCTATCTGATCTCTGTCCCATATTGACAGTTGCTTATGTGATTAGATTACAAGCATGTTATGGTTTTGTTATTGTCGTAAAAAAAAAGTGTAGTGCGCACAGTGTAGGTGTTTTAGCACTTCTGTTTTTGAATGCAGTTACAATTTTTCAGAAGGAACACTGGTATGCTGTTGGGCCTTTTGCTGAGACTCTACTTAAGAGTGTGTTTGTGTGTGTGTGTTTGCGTGCGTGCGCACTCATTTCCAGCAGCAGAGAGGAAGACTGTTAGGATTGTCCCTTTAGGCAGTCAAACAGTCAAGTCACTCTGGCTAAGGCCGCATTTGTGTCCAGGACAAAATCCGCCTTCTCCTCCTTGTCTTTTTTTCAGGTGGAACAACATGCCCTTTCGTTGACATGGTAAATTGCTCAATATCTGTCAGCCAAAACTGCAATTACCAATGTGATGTGTTGAAATTGACAGCCATTCTTTTGCAGACATTTCGTAACAACAAGGTGAAAGTCTGGAAAGTAGGTTAGGGAATGAAGAGTGGTGCATAGATCATGCTACCCAGAATGACCTAAATCATTTGGAGAGTTTAGAAGTTTACATCATGTGATATTAAAATGGATTTATAATAATAATTTGTGGAACATTGTCTGTTGAGTCACAGCTTGAATCAGGTTCCTGTTGCAGTTTTTCAAAAGTAGGTTACAAAAATGGGTTACTGTTACATGGACACTAACAAACCAGTCATGATAAAAGTAGGGCGGAGTCTATGTAATCAACATACAATTGGAGTGTAAAGCACCAGAGTAAAATAAGTGTGTAAGATGCCCTGCTGCTTGCCATTCATGCTCCATAGTAGAGAAACAGGAATATTATAGGAACAGCCCTCTAAGTAACCAACATTGGCCATATTGGAATTAGTGTGTGTCTATCACAGAGAGGTTTTCACAGTACAATTTGGCCTAATGCCATCAAACATTTTTCACTTAGTATCTATTTTAATAGAGACAAGTAAACAGAATGGAACAATGCCACATACTAGAGCATTAATAGTCCAAGCTTGTTTGCAACACCAGTCCCTATATGGGCCTTTGTATAAATACAGACTAACAGAAAAGTACATGCAGAACAATACAAAACACAAACAATGTAATAATAAGTATATCATAGAAACCTAATGCAAAGCACCAGCAAATTCATGACCAATTAGCTGCCCCCTCTTTAAAAACTATTTCCCAATAATAATCCCAGTCAAAAGGCCACTGACGAAAAGCAAGAATTAGGAAACCATAGAGGTTAGCACTGTCAGCTCACAGCAAGAGGGTTCATGGTTTTCTCCCCATTTCTGCATGAGTTCTCTCTGGGTTCGCCGGCGTCCTCCTACAGTCCAAATACATGCACGTGTTAGGTTCATTGATTACTCTGAATTTCCTGTAGGTATGAATGTGAGTATGAATAGTTAGGGGAAAACGGTTGAAGATGATGGATGGATTTTTACTGCTATCCACTACCTGTACACTACTATATAGTGTGCTCCTCTCTGCTGATACTGTATATACAGTATATCTACAGCTTGAAAACACTATGTATATTCAGTCATGTTGCCGAAAGTGCTGTACTAACCTTCAACCATAAACTCCCAACATGAACACAGATCATGTAATTGAATGGATTATTTGTCATGTCGTTGGTTTGTAGCACACACATTTCTTCACGTGGAAAGACAAATTAGACTCAAAGAAGTGAGAATGCAATGCTGTATAGTAGGTTTCCCGTATAGTATGCACACATAAAAATGAGTGAGTATGAGTCATCACAACAGCAAGGCAACGTGATAATTGTGGGACAGAAATGCACTTCGCCAGTCAGATGCTAGAGTTGGGTGCATTTCTGTTAAATATTCTCTCTCTCTCTCTCTCATCACTAAACTGTTCTTCAAGCAACTACATCTCTCTCTCTCTCTCTCTCTCTCTCTCTCTCTCTCTCTCTCTCTCTCTCTCTCTCTCTCTCTCTCTCTCTCTCTTTCTCTCTATCTCTCTCTCTCTCTCTCTCGGTCTGTCTCTTAGTCACCTTGAGATTCTGAGTGTCCATTAAGGCTTTCAACGTTTCACAAGTACATTGCTTTCAAAGCTTCTCTGAGTTTACATTTCTTTCACCCACAAATGGTTACTCTCATCCCAACGTGAAAAACATTAGTGCATGTACACACAAGGTTCACAACATTGAGTATAAACTTAAAGGTTAATTTCAATGATCTGTCTGCCCCCACTTCATGTGATTCAATGTTGTTTTGACAATTTTTTGTTAGAATTTGTTTCCCCACATTGGAAATCCCTAATATAAAGTAACTCTAATATCTGATATTTTATTTTACACGTGAATCCTGCAATATTGATTCTTGAGACTGAGACATATCATTTTAAATGTATCTGTCAGTATGTATCCATAGCACAAGAGTATGAATGAGAGGTTTTTCTTACAGTTGCTGGGAAATAGTTTATTGAGAGCCATGCCTTGTGTAGGACAGCATGGCTATGCATACACATCCACATAACAACATAAAACAGATCAGGAACAATGGAGAGTCAAAAGCATTGATGTGTGTGTGTGTGTGTGTGTGTGTGTGTGTGTGTGTGTGTGTGTGTGTGTGTGTGTGTGTGTGTGTGTGTGTGTGTGTGTGTGTGTGTGTGTGTGTGTGTGTGTGTGTGCGTGTGTGTGCGTGTGTGTGCGTGTGTGTGTGTGTGTGTGTGTGTGTGTGTGCATGTGTGTGTGCGTGTGCTTGTGTGCACATGCAAGTGTGTGGTCCTGTCAGCTTTTCAAAACAGCAGCAGTAGATTGGTTTGTCATGTTGCTGACTGGGTGCTTCAGTTTTTATCCAGGGCAAAGCTTTTTTTCCCTGCAACACACACACAAACTGTCCTGGTTTTAGAATTGCCATTTGTCAAAGTCACTCTCTTTGTGTTGGAAAGTTATGTGGAGCTTTCTTCTCCTCTTCCTGTCTCTCTCTTTGTGTGTGTAAATATCTGTATCTTACTTTCCTTTCAGACCCCTATTTTTCCTGGCCCCTTTGTGGAGTGTGTAATGGTTGTGTGGGTTCAAACATATGTTGTTCTGCCGTATGTGTTGGAAATAAATGTCTGAGTTTTTGTGTTATTAGTTGAATGTTTTGAATTTAATGCAGAAAGATTGTCAATATACTGTATTGTAGAAAGGATGGGGATCTAGTCATATTTACAGGTGTTGCCCAACATGATTACAACAACATAAAAATGACATTTAATGAGTACAATGATACATTTGATACACAGTGCTTGAAGGTGGATTTGTTCCTGTTTAATGTGGTTGAACCTCATTTGGTCGCTCAACTGACCTTATCATTAAATGCAGCTGTAATACTCAATAAAGTCGGTTATTAACTGGCCATGCATCATTAAAGGTGCATAAGACCTGAGCTCATTTCGTCCTAATCAAGATCATTTAAATGCCATTATCAAACACAGACTATACTGTAAATGTGTGGGTCTGTGGAGACAAATATGCTACTATTTTTTGGCACATGTACAGTATATGTGTGGATGGGTATGTTTGTCTGCTTGTGCCTATATTCATATATATATATATACATGTATAACCTACTTAGATCATGGATGTTTATCTGCATGTAGATGTTGAAGCGTAGAAACAAGTATTTTATTAATATAACCTTAATGTAAGTTAATGTGAATCCATTAAACTGTTAAGTTTATGAAGCATTTCCTGAGCGGCAGAGTGTGTGTGTGTGTGTGTGCGTGCGTGTGTGTGTGTGTGTGTGTGTGTGTGTGTATGCGTGCCTCTTGAATCCCATTAAAAGAGGGCATGAGGCACATGTACTGATAAAGTGAGAGAGATAGAAACTCAAACCCAATTTTAACGATGCTCTTATAGAGGAACAAGTGCAGACATAAACAAATAAATTCACTGCATTACTTCTGTAGATAAGCATGTAACTCTGTGGGACAATATTAATTATATTCTAATCACTGTTAGTGTTCCAACAGTGAGAACAGTACAGATATTTGCACAGAGACACATCAAGCAAATTGGTTTTAAATGAATTAAATGAAGAGATAGAGATATATACTAAACGCAGACAGAAAAAAACAGAGATTACCATACTGTTGCACTTCAGCTATTACTTTGGAGTCAGAAGTGATCATTGGAGTGTGTGTGTGTGTGTGTGTGTGTGTGTGTGTGTATGTGTGTGTGCGCGCGCGCGTGTGTACGTGTGCTTGCGTGTGCGTGCGTGCGCGTGCGTGCGTGCATGAGTGTGTGTGTGTGTGTGTGCAGTACAGCCATCAGCCAGCTGCTTCCCAATTATACAAATGGAGCTCTGAACAGGTGGAGGATGGAGGAGGATTTCACTCGACCATCTATGTCTCTCACAGAAATACGGACACACTGTATATGTCCAGTAGATACTGTGTACACTATGTACATAGATAAACAAAATACACTTGAGTGTATTTGTGTGTCTTGGAAGTTTCATTTGTACTTTTAAATATGATATTTGCAGCCTAGATACATATAATTTGATTATATTTGCAGCTCACATGCAGATTTCACACAATAACTTGAAGCGTAGATATTGGTTTATATTTGAGTGAGTCTAGTTTTGAGTGCACCTTGCTGTGCGTGCTCCCCTGTGTGCGTCTGTACAAGAACTTTATGTGTGTTTGTGTTTGTGTGTGTGTGTGTGTGTGTGTGTGTGTGCGCAGTTTGGCAGAGCTCTATGGATGTGCACAAACAACCCTCTGTGTAAATAGCTCATTAGCAATGGGGGGTGGGGGCATATCCTTGTGTGTGTGTGTGTGTGTGTGTGTGTGTGTGTGTGTGTGTGTGTCTATGTATGTGTTGATTGATGGGGTCACAGCAGGGTGCCAGGCCTACTTACAACCCCCCCATGCCCTCTCCCCTCCTCTCCTGTTCCTCCCTCCCATCACTCTGTTCCATCCTTGTTTAATCTGGCAGCGGAGGCGAAGGAGAGCGGGAGCGAGAGTCACCAAGGGACATTGCTCATCTTCAAACATTGCACTCATGCCTCTCTTTTCCCGTCTCGTCACCTTGCCTCTTTACTTTGCCCTCACTTCTCTCTCCTCCCTGTTTCCCTGCTCACCCTATTCCTCCTCCCCGCAGTTTTGTCTCTGTTTTAACTTCTCCCGCCTCCTTTGTCTTCCTCATAGCGAGAGACGGAAAGTACAACCTGGGTGATGCACCTTGTCATATATGTTTTGTTCCCCCCTCTTTGTTTTTTTCTTGTTTGTCTGAATCAGAACTCATCAACTCTTTTTTGTTTGCATTTGAACTTATTTGAAATCTAAAATACTATTGGGAATGTCACCTAGACAGACCCAGTCTCATATGTGGGTTTCTATCTATCTATTTTCCCCCTTTACCCCCCCTTCTGTCTAGATATCTACTCTGATGTCGGATACATTTCAGCCCCTTTCACCCCCTTATCCTCATTTCGTTTGTGTTTCACATCTTCTTTCAGCTGAACTTTCACTTTCTAGACTTAAAGTCTACCAAGCAGGAGGAAATAACTCAAAAAAACCAAGACTGTTTCTCTGAGTGTTAGTAAAAAGGCTGTGCGTTCAGACAAAGAGTGAAAACAGTATTGTAGGGGAATATGTAGACAGAGGCAGAAAGACAAACAGAAATGTTGGAGACACATTAATTATAATAATTAAGTAATGCAGAACTGAATGAAAAAAAATCTGCTGTTTTATTCATGTGTTTTGATGGTCCTATTTTATATATTTGTTTTGTTGGACTTTCTCTTTTTTCACTTTTTCCATTTTCCTCGAACACACATGCTGTCAGCAAGTCACTGAATGGCTATTCATACAACATATTCAAATATATGCAATGTTTTTGAATCATTTTTGTGGAGGAAAGGTAATTTTCCTCTTGAGCTGTTTTTTTCCCCTGGAAGATTGGAAAAATAGTTTCCCACTTCATGGATAGGCTTAAATTCATAACTGCAAAAAAGTCAAACAAATAGTTGTAAGCAGTAGCGGTAAAGCCTTTTTAGGTATTAGTTATATCACGACAAACAGCTTCTACATGCATGTTTGCAAATGTAATTTATGTTAAACAAAGGAAAAAGACCTAGGCCATTTACCACTTGATCAAAAAACCACTTAAACCCACTAAAAACTGACAATTGACTGCAGTAGTCAATGGTATTTATTGGCTCCAGCTCCGATTAACACAGATGGAAACATAACACCCAGTGGACGCGCTAATTCGGTCCCTTTTTCCGGTACGATGCAATGACGCACGTCACCTATGTCAGTAACTTCTGCTACTCTGCTACATCTAAGCCTCAGCCCAGCTGTCTCCGCCTCTGCCTCTATGCTGCTTTCTACTGTTTACTCACCCTTTTTGCTGGCGCATTTGTGACATTGAATGTGACACGCCAGAAAAAAAACTGTTTTCTACTGACAATAGGAAAGGGGTCTCTTGGCTACTTTTAGCAGGTT
Source organism: Echiichthys vipera (assembly GCF_963691815.1). Taxonomy (NCBI): domain Eukaryota; kingdom Metazoa; phylum Chordata; class Actinopteri; order Perciformes; family Trachinidae; genus Echiichthys; species Echiichthys vipera. The sequence continues at coordinate 18,830,755 of NC_139829.1, read as the reverse complement.
TTCCCAAATTTTTTTTTATCTTTTTCCGAATTTTTTTTATTAAATTTTGCAGACAAGTACACAAGAAAAAGCATTACAATCGTAAAGTGTGTCTGCTTTAAAGTGAAGAAGAACAGAGACCAAAACCCCAACATGAATCCCGTAATCCCTCCCAACAACCCATGTCAGACACAAACTAATTGCAAAAATAAATAAAGTAATTCAAGACGGAGGAAAGTAAAAAAAAAAAAAGCAACAAAAAAATAAGGAGGGGGGGGGGGGGGTCCCATGTTCCCAAAAGGGTAACTATGTCACTTTGCTAATCCATTAACTAATTTCTTGTTTCTTAATAATTTCTGAAGAATTTACAATTTTTTCAGTTTTTTATGTGTGTGTCATTGTGTCAGTATGTGTGCTGTATTACTTTTACTGTGTGTGTGTGTGTGTGTGTGTGTGTGTGTGTGTGTGTGTGTGTGTGTGTGTGTATGTGTGTGTGTGTGTGTGTGTGTGTGTGTGTTTAACTGTCAAATGAAAATGGATAGGGGGCCGGTGTGTATTGTGTGGAGTGAATGACTACTTAAAGACCACCACCACCACAGCTGATGAACACACACACACACACACACTCACACACACACACACGCACACAAATCCACTAAAACACTTGACCTTCCACCTAGCCTCCTCTTGAGCCAAGTCATTTTATTGGCTGTCCATCTTTTTTGCCCCAACCAGTCCAAACAAACAGGCTCTTTGTTTATGGACTCTGGCTTTGTTACTGTGTCAATCTACTTCTGGCTCTGGCGGTGTGTGTGTGTCTGTGTGTATGTGTGTGTGTGTGTGTGTGTGTGTGCGCGCGCTGGAATGCATGTTTTTGTCTGACTTTCAGTGTATTTACAGTATGTTGGTTTCCTGACAAAGAGAAAGCATTTTTTGATTGTCGTCCTGCGGTAATGTTAAACAAAAGCTTAACTTAACTTAACCAGCAGTAGCGAGCCAGAGCTGGACTGACTTACAGAAAGACACTGTGACAGTTGGGAAGGAGACAGGTGGACTGTAAGGCCCAGAGACAGACAGGCAGGCAACAGTCAAACATTCAGACAGTCAGGAAGACAGGGAATCAGGGCGGTAAACACAGTAAGAGTGTATGTTTGGAGAGGAGATTTACAATCAAGTAGCCTTAGTTAAACACTCTGCTTTCTTTTGAGTAAAGTAGAAAGTAGAATAAGGACATGTATCAGAGAGAGAGAGAGAGAGAGAGAGAGAGAGAGAGAGAGAGAGAGAGAGAGAGAGAGAAAGAGAGAGAGAGAGAGAGAGAATTTTGAGTTTTAAAAACAACTTTAATGATCTATTCTTTCACGTATGTTACAGAAAGGGCATTTTCTTTAAGAGACCATTAGTCTCTTTATGAATTCATGAAAGACGACAACAAATAAATGAAAACATACAAAAAATAAAGAAGAAACAACAAATAAATAATCCAAATAAATAAGGACTTAATTAAGCTACATGTTCTTCATAAACCAGTTCATCGTTCCTAACAAAGCATAAAACTTCTCTGTAACACCATACGTCTTCAAAAATTCCAAACTCTTTCATTCCAGCATAGTATTTAAAATCTATCAAGATCCTTGACTTCACTAGTCTTTTAAACACACACACTGGATTATGATCAGATGTATTTTCAATTATGCTTCTTCTACTAACCCAGATTGCCATCTTTGCTTTTCCCAGTATGAAGTTTAATAGCTTACAGCAAGATTTACGTCTGTGTGTGTACTTAACTCCCAAGATGAAAACATTCTTAGTAAAAACCAAACCAAAACATGTAAAAATACATTCTAACAATTTGAACAAGCAGATAAGCCTATGACACTCCATAAAACAGTGAAAAACAGTCTCTCTTTCACAACAGCTAGGACATTTATCATCAACCATAGGATTTAGCACCGCAACAAAATAATTAACAGGCACAATACCATGCAAAATCTTCCACTGTAAGTCCCCATATCTCTTTGTTAATGGTGGTTTATAAAAGGTTCTCCAGTTTGGTTTAACACTGTCATCTAACACAAGCCTGGCTCGCCATGCTGTATCAGTCCTTGTATTAAGTTTTAATTTGTTCAAAACCTTAACACAGGCTTTATACAGTTCTTTACCATCAGTTTCATCCAGATACATTTTCTCAAAACAAGATACATTCAACAAAGGTCCTTCACTCCCATCAAGCTGTGGCATGAGGGTCAATTTTGGAAACAGAAAAACATCATCCATTTCAGAACTAATGGCACAGTAAGATCTCAACATGTCACACTCTTTCTTTGTCAAGACACCTTTCCATTTGGTTAATAACTGTGCCACAACTCATGTAGACTTCATTTTTAAAGCAGTAGCCACAGGTTCAACCTTATCGAATTCAGGGCCTGCTAGAGACACTAAATTCTCCAAAGTTTTTACACCATGGCTCTCTAAAATGAAGTCCAATGGTAGGGATGATTCTCTTGATGTATCCAGCCTAGATCCCCTTGTCAACGGTTCCTTCAACAGCAGTGGTGCAGATATTGAAAATTCACATCCCTTTATTTTAAATAAGCAAAGCACTTTAAAAAGTCCACGATAGAATGCAGGCAGATTCTTGAAAGGCAGCCTGTTGAGGTCCATTAGGAAAAGGGAAGGATCCAGCTGTAAACCTCCCAGTCTTCGCAATATAGTATAGGCCAAAGGTCTCCACAATAAGTCTGTTGGGCCCACGAGCAGTCTTTGAAGAAACTGTATGCGGAAGGCAGCGACTCGGTGAACAAGTCCTTGGCCTCCTTCATCTTTAGGCAAAAACAACACGCTTTGGGGGATCCAATGCAGCTTATCCCAAAAGAAATTCACCATTTCAGTTTGAATATCAGACAACAACTTTTGGGGAGGATTCAACACCATTAGACGGTGCCAAAGTGCGGATGCCACCAAATTGTTACAAATTAAAACACGCCATCTATAGGACATGTGAGGCAATAGCCAAGACCATCTTTTGAGACGCCCTTTCATTTTTTCAAAGACCCCTTCCCAATTTTTCTGTTCCGTTTGGCTATCACCCAAGAAAACACATAAGTACTTAAATCCCTTCCTGCCAGATTTCAGTCCTTGAGGTAGTTTTAGTGTCCTACCTTCCCATTTTCCCCCTAGTAGTGCTTCACTTTTGTCCCAATTAACCTTTGCTGATGATACCTTCCCAAAAATTGTGACCGTATCAGTTAAAACATCAACATCTTCTTGATTATTTACAAAAACCACCAAATCATCATAAGCAGATAACAGATATTTTGAACCACAAAGAGAAAACCTAGAAATGACCATCCTTAATCTATGCAATAGGAGTTCAATAGCAAGAGAATATAACATACCAGAGAGTGCACAACCTTGTCTTATTCCCCTCTGAGCTTTAAAAGGAGAACATAAACCACCATTACATTTTAGGATACTTTCAGCACCACAATACAAAACTCTAATCTTAGCCACAAAACCTGGACTGAAACCAAAAGCTGTTAAAGTTTTCCATAAGTATTGATGCTCAACTCGGTCAAATGCTTTTTCCTGGTCCAGGGAAATCAGACCAGTATCCATGCCCAATAATCCTGAGATGTCTAAAATATCCTGAATTGAAGCAATGTTATCAAAAATGGATCTTCCAGGGATACAATATGTTTGATCTGTATGGATCACCTGCTCAATCACATTCCTCAATCTAATAGCCAGTGCTTTTGAAAAGATCTTCAAATCAGAACACAAAAGTGCCACAGGTCGCCAATTTTTAATCTCATGGAGATCACCTTTCTTGGGCAGTAGAGTTAGGACTGCCCTCCTACAACTCAATGGCAATTCAGCTTTAGTCAGGCTGTCATTCAAAACATCCAGCAGATCATCTCCAATCACTGCCCAGAAAGTCTTAAAAAACTCTATTGGAAGCCCATCAATGCCAGGTGATCTACTAGTCTCCATGGTCTTTAGAGAAGCACTAAGCTCCTCCGAAGACAGTGGTCGCTCTAATTCTTCTGCACTTTTTTCGGAAATTTTAGGTAGCCAATCAAAGAATACTTTTTCAATCTCTTGCTGCTCACTATATTCAGAGGAAAACAAGTCAGCGTAAAAGCTGACTGCACATCTCCGAATCTCAACAGGCTCTTTTAGCAGATTCCCAGATTGGGAAACCAAAGCATGTATACAACGCCGCTGCCCATTTTTACGCTCCTGACTAAAAAGAAATGGGATGGAGCATCCATCTCAGTCAAACTCTGAAACCTGGATCTCACCAGAGCCAAAGCACCTTTTTTTTAACTTTGAGTGCCTCATTATGGCCTTGATTTCCTGTGGTTTCTATAACATTTTGGAGTTCTACTATTTCAATCTCAAGATTTCTCATTGAACGGGTTATGTCTTTTGTGACGCTGAAAGTATACTGCTGGCATAACTGTTTTATCTGGACCTTTCCATAATCCCACCATTGCTGAAGAGATGGAAAACTAGTCTTACATTTTCTATAATCATTCCAAAAATACAAAAAAACTATTCTAAAATTTGCATCACTTAGCAAATTGGTGTTAAGATGCCAATAAGCACTCTTAGGCTTAATAAACCTCATGCCTACATTACACGTTACCAAACTATGGTCAGAAACAGAAACAAGAATGATCTCACAATTCCTAAAAATGTTAAGTTGATGTTTAAAACAATAAAATCTATCAAGACGGGCTAAAGAAATCAAACCATCCCTTGCATGACCCCATGTATATTGTCTTATATGATTAAAAATCCTCCAAGTATCAGCAAGTTCATGTTTCTTAATTAATTCCACCAGTCTCTTTCTTGAAGCAAGATGTGGCTCTGGATGATTTCTATCTATATTTAGTGCTGTGCAATTGAAATCACCCGCCATAATCAAATAATCATCTTTACTACAATTACTTAACACTTCACATAGTTTATTTAAGAAAATCATTCTTTCCATCCCAGATGACGGAGCATACACACATAAAAAACAAAAGCACAATGATCAAAAGTAGCTCTAACTTTCAAAAGTCGTCCATCTATAATGTTGTCAACTGTGAAATCTAAGGCAACGCAACTTCTAGAAATGAGTAAAGCCACACCTCCACTTAAAGAAGATTTATGACTAAAGAATATTTTCCCATTCCACTCTCTACACCAATCCAAAACATTCCTATCATCTGTATGGGTTTCCTGCAAAAACAATACATCTATGTGTTTTTGTTTTATAAGCTCAAAGAGTTGTGCTCTCTTGTTTATATCTCTAGCACCATTTATATTTATACCTCATTTGTAAGGGAAAGCACAACACAAACTCAACCAAAAAAAGGCACCATGACAATGAAAATCGAATTAAATGACGCGGTTACTTTCATCATTAGTCTCTTGTCTAAGTTTTGTCAGAAACTTTCTCAGGCGTGCAATCTCTTGATCAGTAAAACCACCATTCTCTGGATTAATCCTGAATTGTTGCATATTTTTGGTGCGTTTCAGAAAATCCTTAATGGCATCTAAGGTATAGGAAGCCCTAAATACGTGCTGCTGTGACGGTGAGCAGGAGTCAGTAGAATCAGACTCAGATTCAACATTTAAATCGGCTGAACCTGCTGTTTTTTTAGTTGATCTAGTGCGTCCATCAGAATCTTTTTTTCTTTTCACCATGGGGTACTTACAGTAAACTCCACATTAGTGTCCATTCCTTCCTCGTCATCTAAACCCTCCAATACGGCCTCTGCTACCTCTACAGCAGTGTTTTCGTTTACCATGGGAAACTCTAACAACATATTCCCACACGCGTCTTCACTTTCTACAACTTGTGTGTTTACATTCTGAGAAGCAGAAACCTCATTAGACACTGTGCTACACCCCATACCTGGATCTTGCTTACCTGTTGCGTCGCTTTGTTCTGGTCCCTTTTCCGTATTATGTTTGACAGACGGCCCTGCCGCTGAAGCCTCATTCTCCGCCACCTCTCCCACTCCTCCAGGCTCAGTTTCAGACAGTTCGCTTGCACCTGTGACCGGGCTGCCTACTGTGGGTCTGCTTTTATTTTTCTCAGGGCACGCACGAATGAGATGTCCTTCCTTTCCACAATGAAAACATTTCATAGTTTCGGTAGTGGCGTAAATGGTATAATCAAACTGCTCAATTTTAAATTTGAAAGCGACATTGAGATCATTTGTATAATCTTTAAGGATCATATACACGTGTCACCTGAAAGACACGACATGTTTCAATAATGGGGAATTGCATCCAAGCGGGATCTTTTTAACTGAGGATACTATTTTCCCATATCTTGCCAATTCACGGCAAATCATCTCATCGCTAATGAACGGCAGTACATTGGACAAGATTACACGTCTTGTAAACTTATCAAGAAAAATAACCACTGAACCATTCATTCTAGAAGCTGAAACAATGCTATCATGTCCCACAATAGCGCCAACAGCTAGACCACATTCCTCAACAGAAATATCTGAATTTACGGGGATTTTAATACCATGACGCCGACTCAATTTATCAAACGCCATTCTCTCCATGTTTGCCACACTAACCAGCGATCAAATCACTGGTTGCGGACTAAGAAGCAATAAAGACAACACTTATCTAACTAGACATAAATTATAAAGTAAAATAGGAAGAGAAAACAAAGATAGAAAAGTAACCCTCAGCCGGACAAATTTCCGCACACGCACGCACTCACTCACTCACTCAACAAACGCTACGCCCACTCAGAGAGAGAGAGAGAGAGAGAGAGAGAGAGAGAGAGAGAGAGAGAGAGAGAGAGAGAGAGAGAGAGAGAGAGAGACATACACAAATGGCTGTAATGGGAGGAATAGACATAAACAATAATGAAAGATGTTCGGGGCATATTGCCAATAATCAAACTTTATCTTTGCCATAGTTCCCATAGCAACTATATAGAGCTGGGTGGAATAAAAGGTACAGTATACTTGGGTAATCATGTTGTGTGTGCGCCTATGTGAGAATAGATCTTGTCTGAACACATTTTCTTTTGTGTATGTACAGAATACAGTGTTTATATCGATCAGAACTCAAACACAGGTAATTATGTGTGTTTGGATAAGTAAAAGTGAACTTGTATTTTTGTATATGCATAGTTGTGGGTATGAAAGCATGTATACATTTGTGTGCAAGTAGCTATGAAGAGGAAAACTCTACTACCTCCTACCCAACAAACTTTTCCTCAGGTGAATATCATGTGAAACTAATAAAAATGGAAAAGGCAATTTGATGAATGAGAGAAAGGAAGAAAGAGGGTCTCTCCTATCTGAAGGATGAAAGGGAGAGGGGGAGCTGAAATCTATATTTAGCCTAATATTGTTAAGAGAGCAGTAGGCCGGCAGATTGTAGATCAAGGTTGCCAGTTCACAGTGGGACTACATTTTAAATCAGGGAGGAATTTTTAATTAAGCATGCAAGTATGTAAAGATGGCATGTCAGGGAAGTAATTTATTAGATATTGCTGGAAAATGTACAGCATCATGGAGTGCCAGTTTATATGTGCTTTGTTTTTTTTTTGTAGAAAAAGTATATTTCTCTATGCTTTCCTTTGCTTTTGACTTTTAAAATATTTCAACATCAATGACAAAATGGAAATACTTTAAACTTCATTAATTCAATTTCCCATCACAATAGGGTGAGAAAGGCTACATTAAATATAAGAAAATTGAATACAAGTTTAAGCTGGCTACATTATAGTAAGGGTTGAGTCCCCTACCACAAGACCATTCTATAAAAAACAAGTGGGGAAATGATGAATTGGTCTCAGGGCCTCATATCTCTGCCTCTTCTCTTCCACAAAATGTGTTATTTGTTGATATGTGTGCTGTAGAACTCTTTTTATTGGTCACCTAAACACCCTTTCTTTGTCTCGTTCAATATCTCCTCTTCATTTCCTCTGCTCTCCCCTTTTTTCCTTTGTATTCGTCTTTGTTAACAGTTGTGTTTCAGTGGAGGATTTATTATTTTTATGACAACCTTAAAATTAACTGGAATAGAAGGCAACATTTGAAAGGCTTCATGAAAGTAGATCTGACATGAGGAAAAATAACATTTCTTTTTCAAAGGAAAGTAATCCTCTCGTCACTCTTAGCAAACATGCATAGTGTGTGTTTGTACTTTCTATTTGCATCTGGAGCGTTTCCATAGTTATTACATATATGTCCGCATCGCAGTCAACCTCCGCCCTTGTGACTTTAACATTTAAAGATTTAATTCTGTACTTTGCTGGTGCAGAGTTAAAGTGTCTGACATGCTTGGGGCAGCACTGCAGCATTATTGTTTAATGCTGCTGTGCTGTTTATACGTTGCTCTGGAGAAGAAAAAGAGAAAAAGTACTGTTAGGAAAGCTTGACTACACTGATAGCTTTAAAATAACAATGTACTGACTGTCACGCTAAATATATACCAATCACAATAGATGTACACTGTGTCACTGATCTTTACCCTGCAGTTTTTTTCTGTTTTAAAAAACTATAAAGTATAATCTTATAAAAAACTAATAATAATTTATTTATTATAATAATAATAATATAATAATTTATTATTTTTATGATAATTTATAACTGTTCAGCAGTAGTCAAAGTAGTCAGGTCTATATACATATTTAGACTATGTCTATGTCTAAAAAAACCTTTGAGCGAGGAAGGAGAGACACAAACTACTACTTCCTGTAGAATATTTGCAAATGAAACATCAAGAAGTCGTAGCGAAGCTCGACATGCGGCCGTGCAGAATGAAGAGACGTTTAGTGTTGGCTCTTGTAAGTTTAAAAAAAAGGGGTCTTGGTGCAGTAAGGAAAATAAACTGCCTCCCTGTGGTTGAATTTGTGGCTACTTTTTAGCTGTGGCGTGGTTTCATAAGTTAGTAGGTGTTCACTTCTGATGAATAACAAAAATAGATCAGTTCTGAAATCACTGGGGAAACTGTGTTTTGTTTTGTATCAAATAAGTAATTCATCACTTCATCCATCATTCCACAGAAGCTAGTCATCCTTTAATTTTTTCAGTCAATCTTCAGTACAATCAGTCAGCAAAGCATGCTCCAAACGGTCTGCTGTGTAGAGAATACATCACAGACAATCAATAAGACTTTAATTCATCGCTCAAAGATAATTTCATGCTCTTAGAAGCCCATTGGTTATATTAATACATCTATTAAGGTACTGAGCTACGAACTTAATATTACTCAGCCTCAGAGGGAGTGGAAGTGTGCCATGACCAGAGCTATCTCTGTGTGTTAAATGAGAGTTTAAACTGTTAATCATCTTGGTTAGCTTCCCTCTCAGACGAGGTCCAGCACTCTAATGGCTAATAAGACTCTAAAATACTCTCCACACTGCCAGAGGAAACAGGCAGTTCGACTTTAGACCACTCTTCCTTTTGAACTTTTGCTACACCGAGATGATGGCAGCAACCTTGTTCACTGTCCACTGTTATTTGTGACTGAATGTGGTACACTTTCTATTAACAACCAGCCTTTTTAACTGCGTGGAGTAACATATAATAACACAAATTAAAATAACAATTAAAGCCACTTATTTCAAGAACTGGATAATTATGCTAAAATAATGCTTACAATTTTGCCTGACAAAGGAAACACAATTAAGGGACTATTATGCAATGACTCCATGTCTGTTTGCAATGCTATCCTTATATGGAACAGGTGAAAGTGGGGATGTAGCTGCCAATGAGAGAGAGATAAAGGAAAAAAAAGAGAAATGACACACTAAAGGGAGAAACATAAAGCGTTATCAGAGAGACAGAACTAACTTGATGAAAAGAGTTGTGGGAGGAACAGACATGAACAATAATGAGTGATGGAAGTGATTGATGAGCCATCTTCCACAGCAGATATTGTCAGCTATCACTTTTGTGACTTGATGGCTTCAGGCCCTCTTTAAAAAAAAGCTTATTTTTCCTTCTTCTTCCACTGCACTTTGTGTTTGCCATTTCCAGTATTTAAATGCAGTCACTGTGCCAAAATGTGCTCGCAGACAGCTGTTTTGGGAATAGCTTGTACAAGTGAATGATTGATGAGTGATCTGTGCTCTTCTTTAGCTGCTACTTACCGTCAACAAGGATCTTTTAAAAGGAAGCTTGGAAAGTTGAGGAGATATTCACTTTACTCTGTCTCTGCATATCCAAGGAATACAGCAGTCCAAGATGCTTTCTGTGTTTGTGCGTTATTGTACATGTATGTGTCTATGAGGCCAGAAATGACATGTCTTTGTGAAGGAATGAAACTAGAGAAAGGGTGCATTTATCTTGGTGGGGAAAAGTAGGGTGGACCTCACAGTACTGTAGATTTAGGCAGTGGTGTGTGTGAGAGAGAGACAAAGTGTGTGTGCGTGTGTGCGTGCGTGCGTGCGTGCGTGTGCGTGCATGCGTGCGTGCGTGCGTGCTTATGTGTGGTGTTGAGAGGCTGTGTGGCCTCTTGTCAAGGGTCTCTGACTGATGTAGTGTGAGGGTCAGCAGAGTAACAGTGATAATGAAAGAAACAGGCCACAGTGTGTGTTTGTGTGAGTGTGAGTCCTGACCTGTGGAAGACAGAACAGAGTTACAACAGCAGGGGGTCTTCCTCACTATGGCAAAGCCACACACCTGGCTTCCATTACACACTAGTTTGCATGCAATCACCCTGTCTCTCTCCCACTCAGCCCATCATGCTGTGTAGTGTGCAGTTGGAGCCATCAGATGCCATAATGGAAGCACTTTCCCATCCGCTTCGAGGCATTGTTCACCCCACACACACACACACACACACACACAAACATTCTTACAGAGGCAGCCACGCATGCAGCATACACACACGGCCAGAGCCTTAAGCCGGGGCCTTTACAAAATTACAGGCCATTTCAACCTTTTATTGAGTGACAGTGGGCAATTTAGCTTTTCTAATGTCACTAAAGAACATTACACACACATGCACACACATTACAGGAAGTGCAGTGGAGGTACCCAGGAAGCAACTAAGATCTTTTTTTTTAAAACCTGAATCTGAACTAACCCTTTAAAACACCAAAGTCACACGATTCCGCGAACAAAGTGATTACGGCAGCAGTAGACCAGCCACCTGCATGTTCTACAAGGCAATATTAATGCGTTTGTCAAAAGAGTCTGGGGGCTTTAATGAGAGCATAGATGATGCCTTTCCCCGTAGTTTAGGGCTCTCTTACTTCAGGGGTAAAAGGTGAAAATATTGTAAAGATAGCATACACATAAACTTATATTTAAATTGGTTATGTGGGCCTTGTTTAGGAGGCTAAAATATGTTTTGCTGTGTGCCCTACGTCCACAGCAGTACATAGCTTATCTTCAGAGTTGGTACTTCGGGTTTACTTCTAAAAAGCTGGGGGCCGATCACCATTTACATAGGTAAAACAGTATGTATTGCATCTCATACAATCCAACTTCAAAATATCCAAACTTGGAATCATTCCTTCTAGATGAGTAGATTGCTTGACACCATCAAAAAGCTGTTTTGACTGATATATCCCCAATTATTATGTATTATTAGAAACAGTTATACCATAACATGCTGTACAAGAACTACAATGTTTATTTTCAACTTTAAAGTGTCCCCCTGAGTGCATATCTTGGTCATAATTCTTCTGTAAAACAATTAAAATTAAATAAAAACGTTTTTCCTCAGAAAAAAAAAATGTATTTTTGATGTCGTGTTTAAAAAAGAATGAATACTGGCTGATGTATTTGTTATCAGATTTCTGTATTGGTTTAAAAAAACAGTATTGGTGGGGCTCTCATTTTTATATGTCATATATTTTGCATTTGATGTCCATTTTTACAAGCTGTAAAATAATTTCAACTTTAAACGGGTAATTCACGACATTTAAACATAAATGTCAGTTTACCTACCAAGCAGCCCAACTCAGCTGTGAATGTCTACTCTGGTTCTGGATACGTTTAGTAAAGTCTGATGTTATCTGGGTTATCTATGCTTGAGTTTTTTAATATAAATTAAGGACATTGAACAGGCTGGGTCTAAGGAAAGACACTGTTGAGTTGCATTACGGGAAGAGTAGGATCCAGTCAGGATATTGCAGCCTCTGCTGCTTTGATTTGGACCATTATTTTATTTAACATGTCAACCCTTAACTTTATGGAAGTGAATTTTACTACTACTAATACATATTTCCTAAACAGATATTTTAGCTGAAGTAATTCTTAGTTAGCTTCATAGTGAAAACAAGTCCTTAGTGAGAGACAGACTGATGAGGGATTCATTTCTTAAACAAGAGACAGACAAACCTAAACAGAGATAAAGGAGGCATGTAGTTCCATAAGTGTAGGTCTACATTAACGGAACCGTTACTAACAGGAGATGTTGACACAGGCCCCTGACCCCATGCCTACTGCACAGAAAACACATGCTTTCACACAGTGGCAGCAACATCCAAAATTCCTCACAGCTCAATTTCTAGTGTGTGTGTGTGTGTGTGTGTGTGTGTGTGTGTGTGTGTGTGTGTGTGTGTGTGTGTGTGTGTGTGTGTGTGTGTGTGTGTGTGTGTGTGTGCGTGTGATGTGGGAAAGAAAGGCAAGTGGCAAGTGTGTGCCTTTGTGACTGTTTGTGTAAAAGGAATGCATTCATTCTGACTGTGCTATATATCCTTTGAGAGAAACCTGCAAGTTCTGCTCTGCTCAGTGTTTCGCTCCCTCTCTCATGTGCATGCACACACGCGCGCACACCAACACACTTTTGGACACACGTAGAATAACACACATGGGGCATACCAGGGCATTTTGTGATTGGGCTTAATGACCTTAAGAACAACAAAAGCCCTTTCAGCTTTCTTGTTTAGCTGTCGTTTGCTGCATTTCTCATTAATTCCCACAGGAAGTCGTTAAAGCAAAAAATCCATTCTGATAGGTCAAAAGCAGCTGAAAAGGTTCTCAAAACCAGGAAGTAATCAGGTGCTGATTATCAACATGATGCCAAGTGTGATTAAACTAGTTTTTTGAGTGTGTTTGTCTGTGTGTTTGTGATTACTTAGTTTTTGCAGTTTTGCAAACAATAAGAATTCTGCACAGGATAAATAATATTTATGACTGATGTGAAACTTTTTATATTGTGCATTTGACATTTTATGAAATGCTTTTGGCACCCCTACGTCTGTATGCTACACACTGCGCTTTCAACTGACTCCAGTTTAAAATGATCCATGTTAATATTACACGTTCAGAGCAAGTGCTCTGGAAGTCAGGTGAGTATAACAAGCCTCAAACTTCTTTAGGGAGGAGGTCGGGGAGGAATGACGTGTCAAACACACACCAGACTTTTACCCAGGAGACCATGGTTTGTTGTCCATTCATGTTCCATACAATGTGAAAGTGAAACTTAATTACAAGACAGATGTCCTTATTTTAACCCAAACCACAATCTTTTCTTAAACCTAACCATGTAGTTTTGATGCCTAAACCTAAGCAGACACTTTTTAGAAGTAGGAGTTTGTTTGAATTCACAAAAATAACCACATGTGGAAAACTGCGACCGTTGAGCTTCAAAAAGTGTCAGTATGTGACGAGTGGGGAACGAGAATGAGGTACACTGGTTCAGGTAGTTGATAGTCAACATATCTGTCGGTTGCAGAAATGTAACATGCTAACATTTTATTCTCACAACTGGGTTGTCTTTAAATATTTTTACCTTTTAAGGATATGCATCTCAAAAGAATATACAGTTATTTTAAAAGAAACTTTCAAAGTATAATAGAAACCATATAGATTCATATGTACTTTGGAGCGTTGTTGCTGTTGTCCTCCCTCTTCTGGCTTCTTGTGTTCAAAGACAGCTGCTTATGAGTAACAGGAGAGGTCCGATTGTGAGATGTGTTCAGACAGAATGACAGAAGTTGTTGCTTTTTGGGACATCAGACATGTTAGTGGCTGTCTGTGAATGTAGCGGTATCCAGTTTTGATCAATTGCTACTAGCCTAAGCAGCGGCTAGTGTTGATCAAACTAACTGGAAATGTGTCACACTTCTTGACATGGACATCAGTACACACACACACACACACACACACACACACACACACACACACACACACACACACACAATTACTCATATGCACATGAAAGCACAAACAAAAAAAAGGAAATCATAGAAGCAGTCTCTGGTACAGTTCTCTACATCTTCTATGCTCATACAGCACTCAGACAGCTAACACACTAACACACTAACACACTGCCTTGAACAGCTTGAAGTTTGAAGTAGTTTGTTAAAATTTCTGTAAGGCAGAGGCCCCTGAAAGATGGTAATGATAAGGCACCCTCACAGACATTCTTGGAATAATGATAAGGCATCTTAAATACACACACACACACACACACACACACACACACACACACACACACACACACACACACACACACACACACACAGGGTAATGATAAGGCGTCACTTACAAGACTTTCAGAACAGATGCGAGCAGGGCTAGAATCGATAAGCAGCGGGTTCCTGGGGGAGATGTAAATAACGCTACGCTACACACAGAGCAAACGCAAGTTTTTAGAAGTGTAGATTACTATTTGAATGAGTACCAGAGAGATACACTGAGTGACACACAGTGAGAAAGACAGACAGCACCAGCAGAGCGAGAGAGGAGGAATAAGCCGAAGCAAAAGAGGGACTGAAAGGGAGCGCCGAGAGAGGCATGTAGGGAGAGAGGGAGAGAGAGACCGCAATGACATTAAGTGTGAAATATTTTGAGGAGATGAAAAAGAAAGTAAATATTCTGGAGAGGGACGAGGAGAAGCGAGTGAATTTCTCAGTCCACTGTGAATGTCTGGTTTGGATATACGACCCATTTGTCTCACTTCAGACACTGAAGAATTGTCTTTGTGTGTGTCTTGCTCTAACTCTCTCTCTCTCTCTCTCTCTCTCTCTCTCTCTCTTCTCTCTCCCCACATTTGTCTCTCTGTTGCTCTGCATTTTAACAGTGAAAATAATTTCTTTGTATCCATTCATATGCGGTCAACAGTCTGCACTCCTGTCTCACATACAACGGAAGAACAAACAAACACACACACTTCTCAGGTTTGACACAAGCCAGACAGAGCAATTATTGTCAATATATGCGAGTGCCTCTGTGTCTCATCAACCCTGATTGGTTCAAACAAGACATTGCCTCATTGGGTCTGTCCCCATCACAGTGAACATAAAGCAGTGAGCACATTTAGCCCTCTCGCTCCCAGCTAATACAAATAAATGTAGCCATCATAGATTTCCATTTTTTTTACCCTGTTTGCATACTGCAATGTTTCGAATATCATGCTATGACATAATGTCTACAGAGATGTTGCGTTGTAAAATTACACTTGCATCGAATTACCTTGTCACAGTTGAAATCTGGGATCTACATTGAATTATTGAACTCTTATGATGGTGAAATGTCATGACAATAGAAGTAGTCTGGTCTAACAACTGTAATTGTTTTTAGAGAGTGTGGAGTTCAGTATTGATTAATCTAATAAAAGCTGTCTTCTCTCTCTCTCTCTCTCTCTCTCTCTCTTTCTCTGTGTTCCTGTTCCTCTCTGATTCCTGCTTTCCTCCGTGTCTGCTCCTCTCCTGCTGAAATCATCATCAGGTAAGAACATTTCCTATAATAAAAGATGATGCCTCAGGAATACAGGTGATACAGAAATAGCGATATATACATCTAATTTTGCACAGTCCTACTTTGCACCTCATGCTGCAAAGGTGCAAATTTGGAAATCTAATACTGCTGTTGCAGCATAGACTTAGGCTGAGAAACCACTATAGAATTGTAGGACAAAGGGACTCTTAAGTTGTAAATCAAAACAGTACAACTGCTAAAAAAAAGGCAGTGTGAGTTGTTTGTGTACTATATGGATGTGCAAACATTTGGCATGAAAATGTGTTCATAATGATATTAATTTGCTTTGCCTAATACATGTAGGAACAGCTTTACTGTCATTCTTTTTTCAAGCCCAGAAACATTTAAAAACTTTAAACACACAGAAGTCACAGGGGTTGTTGGTTGGGTATCCAAAAGCACATGACTGTAACACTGGAGACTGGGGCTGGTGTCTTCCATTCCATGTAGGGCTGGGTGATATGAAGATACATATTGTCAAAACCTATATAAAATGTCTATCACATATTTTGTTCTATATTGTTTCTATTGTGATGTGAAGAAATATGTGCTTGAAATGCGTTACAGCAATTTTTACACCATTTGGACGACACTTTTTACTTTCCAAACCTTGCATGTTATGTTCATTTTGCGCTAAAGTTCTTAATAAAATGAGAAAATATTCAGCAGTTTAAATTCGTCAAGTAACTAATTCACACAGGATTTTTTTAAAAAAAGCATTGTCATGTGGTTTTTATTTAAACTATTTGTCAAAATCCCAGACAACATGCCGTATCGTGATATATTGCTATTGAGATATGAAATGACCTATACTACTAAAATAATTGCTTCAAGTCAGAATTTAATTTATTTTAAGAGCAATGTAGGTTTTATATACCATGAGCGAATATTGGTGGGGGGCTGATATGTTGACAGTGAACATTGTCATTATTGTATTATTCAGAGGTGGCAGGTGGGCGGCATTACATTTTCTACAAAACCTATTTAATGTGCTACAAAGTTAGGAGACAGGGGTGACAGGCCTGACTTCTTATTGTTGTACTGGTAGGATCTAACATTCATACGTCTGTCTAGAGAGTTGATAAAATGCACATTTAACATATATTGAAAAATAAATGGCTGTACACATGTTTACTGTACAGTATCTCCATCTTTTTATTGTTACCTTATAGTGTTCCTGCTGAAGCAGAACATAATTATGGTAGCACAGTACTGTATCTTGTTAGAAGAAAGCGATGGAGAGATGTTGTTTTCTGATTCTCAGAGAAATGGCTTTGGACAGGAACAGTGGTTCTCGATCTCCAATTCCCTTCGGGGTGCGTTAAGTTTTTGTTCCAGCTTATCCCTTCATCTAGTCGACTCAATTGTGCTGTTCAGTGAACAGTGAAATGGACTTAGTAGCTCCTCAGTACTGTCAGGTGTGTTTGTTCTCTGAAATAAATGAACAGATGGCTCACAAACCAACAACGGGTCATGGAGGCTAGAGGTGTGTGTGCGTGTGTGTGTGTGTGTGTGCGTGTGTGTGTACGCTCGCGTGCATGAAACTATTTGAACCTTTGTGTGCTTGCTCACGCATGTTGTGAGTGTGTGCATTTGTGTGGATATAGCTGTGTGCGTGCTTTCATTGAGACCAGTGCAGTTTAGATTTTTGGACTGTAATGTCTGGCAGCGATGAAGAAAGCGAAGATGAGGTTTAAAAAGGGGATTAACAAAAGCAACTCTAGGAACACAGTTGTACTAAAAAGAGGACATATTAGTGGGTAATTGACAGAAAAAGCAGAGGAGGGAAATTAAATGTTTCCAGGTATATTAAGGCAGAATTTAGAGAAGCGATGGGACATATAAAGGCAGGGAAATAAGAAGGAAAAGACTGGATTCCAAAGGCGAGAGGTGAGATAAGGACAAAAGAAACAGGCGTTGAATAACAAAATATAGATCTGAAGGGACCCATAACTTAGTTATAAAGAATGCATGGCATTAATTTAAAGCAAGGATTATGATGATGATGATGATGATGATGATGATGATGATGATGATGATGATGATGATGATGATGATGATGATGATGATGTGCACTCAAGGCTGGCGTGAAAGTTGGTAGAGTAATTTGACATAATTGCAGAAAAAAATATAGCACTACTAGAACAAGAGACAGAAGAGGAGGGAAAGAAAGGAAAAGCACAAGAGGGCAACCGGGGATAAAACAGAAAATTGAGGGGAAGATGAGAAAGTTTAGACAGATCATGAGGAAGCGCAGCATTAGGTGCACAGCGGGGGAGACGTATGATTATAAGAAAAGATGAGACAGAGAGGGAGGTGAGCCAAGGTTTTTTTTTTCAAAACAAAAAAGAATCAAAGAGACAAGTTCCCAGTCTTAAAAAAAGAAAGGAGGTAAAACCTGAGACAGACAGCTAGACCAAGAAAGTGTCAATGAGTACAGACAGATGGTGTGAAGGGAGCCCTGACATGAAGAGCAAGTGACCCACACAGAAGTTTAATTAGCATATGTAAATTACAGCTGCCTCTCCTGTGCTAGCTTTCTCGCCTTTCCATCCTCCTTTCCCTTCTCTGTCTCTCACCTTTTTCTTTCATTACTCTACCCCATCACCTACTCATCTTCTTTCCCCTGTTTTCCTAATCTCTCTCTGTCTCCTTTCTATCCTATTCGTTCCGTCATCTTTTTTCCCTCCACAGTCCCTTTTTATTTACTCTCTCCCTCTTTCCTTGCTTTCACCTTCTGGTTTGAGTCCCTGATACCTCATTTTTTTCCCTTACCTCAACTCACCCCCCTACTTGCCTCCTCTCCCTCTTTTCCTCTCCTCTCCTGTAGCTTGGCAGATAATGTTGGCAGTTTGCTAAGCAATTGTTGACTGTATTATTGCACACTTCACTGGGATGTTAGTGTGGTCTGTAATCTGAGACCTGTGGATAAGTCAGTCAAATTGAAGAGGTAGTTGGCTTTGCAGCTTTGCTTTGTCTGTTGAACTTTATGAGAAACCTGGTAACTATGATAAGTTATCAAATGTAACACACACACACAAACACACACACACACACACACACACACACACACACACACACACACACACACGCACACATACGCACACACACACACACACACACACACACACACACACACACACACACACACACACACACACACACACACACACACACAAAGTACAAGATAACAAATATGACCCTGCATGTACTAATGCAATGTTCCTTGCGGTAATGCTGAACCATCTTTCTCTTAATTTTCCCTTTTCTGTCCTCTTTCTCTATATAGACAACTGCTACACACACAAAAACACACACCTGCAGTCCTCACGTCTTGTTACCTTCCTTCCTAACTGCTTGGCTCTCTGCCTAAACACATCTCTCATCTTCAATTTGAATTGTTTTGTTAGTCTCTGAATAATAGAAACACTATGTGTTAATTATCTATGTTATTTAATTCATTTACATCCGTGTGAAATAACACTGTTTTGTTTCTTACGTACTTGTGATTATGGATGGGTACTGCACTTGGGACCAGTCTTAGATTAGTACCAGTTCCTGATATAGTTATTTTCCTTTTAACTGCCTTCACAGTTAACCCAGTAAGGTCATCCCCAAGAGTTACGGCTAAATAATTAATAAATGTTCATATATATATATATATGAACATATATACAATTAAGCCTAAATTAAGGTTTATCTTTCTATATCTTCCTAAGGATAAATTCATGAACAGTATATTTAGGCACTGGCCCTGCATTCCTGTACTGTCTCCTGCATCTGAATCTGGCTTAATGTTTGTACTTTTTTGTTCAGTAAACACTTTCTCATTGCAGGCTGTTTGTTTAACAGCACTTAATTTTCCATCTCATCCCAGACATCAAACGTCTGTGGAAACCCTCGGGGTCCTAGCATACAAAAAACCTTAACAAGGTGTACAAGCAGGGGAGGGGTCTCAATAAACACTACCTTTGAAGTCTGTGTACTTAAGTTCACTAAGGCAACATCATAATATTCTATATTTCTACAAGATTTGTTGTGTTTAAATGATTACAGATCACTATTTTAAATGTGTGCTCTTTCCGCAGCCTTATGCCAAAGCTTTGATTCTCCATTCTGCTTTGTTTCAACTTCGCATTTACTGCCTACACTCAAAGAAAAATGGCGGATATGAGAGCTCTTTGAATTAAAGTAAACACTATATTCTATTCCAAACTCAGCTGACTGTTGATATGTGAACTTTAGTTTCAAATACCAAATGTTTTTACTCCTGAGACTATTTTGTGTGACACAAAGATGCTTTTAAAGAGACCTAATATGCTTTTCCTTATTTTCTGTAACATATATTATGTTACAATTGTGGATGTCCATATTAATCGTGGCCAAAGCTGTTAATGCTGTAAACTATGTAAAGTTAATCCCAGTGATTAGAGACCTCAGATTACACACTGTTTCCAAATCATTTTTCTTTATATTGTCATCTCATCGTAGTGTTAACCTTAGATACACTCCTAAATCTAGCTACATGCCAACACCGGGGAATCCTGTAATCTTGGTTTATGGTTTAGATTCTTTTATTCGTGATTTTTCATGGTACATAGAAAGTGCAGCTTTACTTTACAGTGTTGTAGTCAGTCCCTGGCTGCACTGACGGACTGTACAGAGATGTAGAGATGTGGTGGACTCAGAAATGCAGTCAGAGGCAGACATGGCTTTTTCAAGAGAGGGGCTTCAAGAGACATGCTCCACAACAAAGTGTCACAGACAGAGGGTGAATACAGGTGTAGCAGGCATAGGCAGTATGAGAAAAAATATCATGTTTTTGGAACATTATAGCAGGTAAACACAGTAGTAGAAAACCAAAATACAAGTCTGAACCTGAAAATGATGCATGCACTCAAGATCCAAGAAAACAATGGGCGGCTTTTTAATACATTTAATTGAATTGTTTTTGCTAGACTTTAATCAAATGACACATATATGGTATATAATTTCATTGGGACAGTTGTTACTGAAACAACAGTCCCTATCAGTGATCACTTTAACAAAGGTCATGTGATTCATGATTAAATGCTCACTATTCATCTTTCAGTATTTTTCTCGTTCTGTATCCTTGGCAATATGTTTTATTCACATTGACTCTCCGCAGCAATTTTTTACTCTTTTTTCATCTCTATTGCTATTCAACTCCTCTGCTTTCTCAGTTCAATAGACTTCAGCTCAAACTGATGGGTTCTTTATTTTCACGACACAAGTTGAGCATACTTATTCCAAGGCAGATAGCTGACAACTGAGTTGTGTTTATTATAGAACAATAATAATACAAACCGAACAAATCAGGTTATTAATGTTGTTCTTTTTTGTTAATGTGTCAACCATTTTTGCAGAAATAAATTGCATTCTAATACTTTTAATACTTACCACTTGAGATAAATAGACTTTTCTTTGCTGCATGACTGACTTGATTTTTAAACGCTGGGAATGTTTAACTTGTTTTGTAGAAGTAAATAACTTGTCTTTCTTTGCCTTTCCTCTGAACAAAAACAAACAACAGAAACATTCGGGTTGATGCACTGATTTTGCTACTGTAGATGCTGTGAATTTTTAGTTGTGTTTTTGTTTGCTTCTTTCTGGCAATGTGTCACACTTTTAATGCCAAATACAGAAAGTTAATAGTCACATCCTCTGGGTGTCTTATAATTTGTTTTTGTACTTGTGTATGAGAATATCCACTGTAAAACTGTAGGCAATGCTTGTCCTCAGCATTGCTGACACAAAGTAATAAATGACTTTTTAAAATTTGTATTTTTCTGTTTTCTCTTCCCCGTGTGTTCTCTTTAAAAGCTGAAAACCATAAACAAAGTAGCAGTGTAGACTGACTTTGTAATGAACTGAAGGCAGGGTTTAAATTGGGATTCATTATATAGAGGTGGTCTGTGGTTTCAGGGTTGCTTACTACCAAAGATTGTATGCAACATGCATTAATTAAAGTTATATGAGGGCAATTTACATTATTTTATTAAGACCTTTGAGCTGAGCCCTGAACCACCCTGGCCCAATTTTACACCTGATGTTTTGTCAGTTTCTCTACAGTATTTCCAAACTCTCTTTCTAATTTCTGCCTATTTCCATTCAGGACTTATTTCTTTATTTATTTCTTTTGCCCTGTGATCACTCACACTGTCTCTCTCATCTGTGCCTCCCCTCTGTTCTGCTCTGGTGTCCAGGGGCCGGAGGGTGGATTTAGAGAAATAGTGTGAGAAGGACAGAGAGCACGAAAGGGAGGAAGGCGAGAGGAATAGAGTAACTGACAGCCTTATCCTAGAGTCTTGCGAGGCTCTTGTCGCTTATTCAGTGCAGTGTGATCCAGTGTTAACCATTACCCTGCATCATGAGAGACCAGAATAAAAAGCTGGCTTGAATTTGGTCCCAAATTTAAAATATCCCGTGCTTTCTACAAGACAACAGCTGCGAGACTCCCCCATTTCATAATTCAGAATTTTACAAAAAGTGAGGAGCCAAGCAGTCTTAGTATCAAAATATCTGGTGTCATCTTCAACATGAACAGAGCAGGGACAGTTTGCTATTTTGACAAAGGTGAACCGGAAAATAAAGCCGTATTCCGATCAAGCCCCCACCACAGCAATTTCCTGGTTAATCCAATGCCAAAAACTGCACTTATCTGAGTGTCCACCGGGGTCAGTTTGCAATAGAGCAATTTCTTATTGACCCCCATGTTAAGTAGACTGTTCTCAGCGTAATTGGACCTGGTACAAAAAAACATTCTATGTTAAGGTCATATCTCCATGACAAAACTGAGGGGGATTAATTTTTCTTTTTATCAGGCTAGTTTTTATTTTATTGGAGATTAAAGTTTATGAATAATTAGGGGCATGGCCTCTTGAGTGACAGCTAGCTGCTACCGACAGGAATGCCATGTCCATTTATTATACAGTCTATGTTTCCAACCAGCTGTATGTTGGTGGAGCGCCACCTACTGTACCGGAGGTTGAGGTACTCAAATCATCTTCCCATTCAACCCCCTTTCATGTATACGTGGGGAACTTCAATAATCCGATTGTTCCCTTAACCGGGGAAAGACCATTTTCAGGTTACTGATGTGCATGTAAACACACTGAGTGAGAGCACAGGGGCAGATGGGTTGTTTAGTTGAATATGTTTGTCTAGTCAGCCTGACATATTGATTTATCTGACTGAGGTTTGTGCAAGTTAGAATCTATGGCCCCAATCATGGCTCTGAAATATCAATAGACTAACTGTGTATTGATAAATCCATGGGGATGTCAGTGGTGCTGAAGTAGCAGACAGATTTGTAAAGGTGACTTTCCTACCACCCGCCCTTCTTTCAGTTTCGTCTTGGATGTATAATATTCTATATTAGCTTATTATATAGCTTATTAAAAATTATTAGTTTCTAAAATAAAAATAAATTGCCTACATGGTCTAAGGCATTGGCCTGGCTAGATATCAACATTGGAAAATTATGGAAGTATGGTTGGTTTTCTTTTGAGTGTCATTCGCGTCAGCAGACACTCAAGTGAGTGTTTCTCATTTTATATGACATGGATGCAGTTGAAAATGTGATGCATACTTAATATATCAGCTGTATACCAACTTAAGACTGGTATGACCACTTTTGATGAAAGTGGGCTGTTGTTTGAAGTTGTACGTTGTGTGGCAACTGTACCAGCACATTTTGCATCATCTGTGTGGCTTCTAACTTTGATTTTGTATGTATATTTTGTCTTTTCATTCCTCAATTTTGCAAAGTATATCAACAAAGATCATTGTGATTATTATATAAGGTGTATGTATGGTAATAACACACCCCAGCCAGTCTAACACAACACGTTGTAACTGCTATATTATCTTTGTTTTCTGGCCACTCGAAACATTGGTTGTAGCTGGTCACCTTTGAACCCCATCCTCACCAGTGAACAGGATATTGAATGAGGGCTCTGTCTGTTTTTGCATTTTGTTTTCACTTAGTTTGAAAAGAGTGATGTGCGGTATTGCTAGTATGTGAGTATGCCACATTACTATAGAGGAGGTGGCTATTGTCATCTTCATATTCCTTCCTCCTTCTTCAGCTGGTCTGAGAAGACTGATGCACACTGTGTACACACAAACCCGTGCGTACACTCATTATAATATATAATATAACCATTATCATTTTCCTAATTTGCACCCGAATGGTGAAAGACTCAAAAGGGCTGAAGGGGACATGGCACATCATTGCATAGGAGGCTCGTAAATCTTGTATCCTCACTGCCCCCCGTTCACCTCCTCCCCAGCACACAAACACGCACGCACACACACACACACACACACACACACACACACACACACACACACACACACACACACACACACACACACACACACACACACACACGGGTCTGTCAGATATGCACTGCAGTAATTAGGTCTTTCAGGTTATGATAATGTTTGTGCTGTTTTCTGGTTCATCTGCTCACTGGTGCACAGAATGCCATTAATCACACCAGTCTAAAGCACATGCTGATTCCACCACAGTCCCTTGGTGTGTATGTGAGTTTGTGTGTGTCCACAGCTCATTTGATGGTGCATGTTTTTGTCTTTGTACTGGCAGAGGCAATAAAAAGAGTGAGAGAGAATGAGGGAGAACGAAAGAGTGAATGGGGCCAAAAACCACACGGGGTCGTGAAAAAGACGAAAGTAATGAAGTTATTTTCCCTAATAACGTACACCAGACAGGGCTTAGAGTCTCTCTGTTCTTTTTTTCAAACTCACAACCTTATTTTTCCTCTCTGTTTCACTTTTCATGTCATCCTCATCCCCATCTTTCATGCTGTTTCAGTGCTGGTTAGCAAGGCAGCAGAACTTGGACTGCTACAAATGGGACTGATGTGAGCACCACCATTAACAACAACTTTACTTAAAATCACAAGGGTTTTGGGATAGAAGGATAAAGCATGGTGGCATAGGCTTCTGCTGAACTCAATGATAACCTAACATGCCTCATGTATTGTCCCTGTTATAGTGTCTTTGAGCAAGACAATTCCTCACCAGCAGTGCTGCAGAAAACAGAATTTCCCTTCATCTCATCTCATCTTCAAACGCTTATCCGGTGTCGGGTCGCGGGGGCTGCAGACCCCAAACTTCCCTTTCCCGGGCCACATTAAGCAGCTCTAACTGGGGGATCCCGAGGCATTCCCGGGCCACTGTGGGGGTATAATCTCTCCACCTGGTCCTGGGTCTTCCCCGAGGCCTCCTTCCAGCTGGACGTGCCTGGAACACTTCCCTAGGGAGGTGCCCAAGGGGCAATCCACCGGATCCTGATGAAGGCCATCCCTTCAAGCATAAAAGTAAAACATTTTTGCATACTGTTTCTGGCAAATCACCTTTCACACAACAGTGTGAGTGTTTTTTTATCGTGATACCGCCCCCCCCAAAAAAAACTGATGTTTGTCCCATAGTCTCACACCTGCTTTTCACTCTTGATCATCTTCCGTCATGCTACTCTACAGGAGACATTCATACCTCTGACGCAAATCATCTGTCATTTTTGTTAAAGCTTTCATTTTTTAATGCTTTGTATCACTTGTCCTCGAGTGCCTCCAGCGAAACGACACTCAGCACCTTTTGTCACTCTTAATTTGTTAACTTGTATTTGATTAGATTTTTTTGGCAATTAACCATTTGCCATTTGGTTTTATAATAAAACCAATTGCTCTCTTAGGTTTTAGTCTCTATTCTGTATGTGACTCAGCATCACATACAGTCTCACACCTTTTTTTCCCTGAGCTATGTGTCCTTTTGTTCTTGCGTCTGCTCTCTCTGCCCGCTTTCATTCCTTTTTTCATCCTCCTACTCTTTTCTTATTTTCTCCTTCCTTTGCCGACACTCTCACACAACACATGCACATATACTGTATATGTACAGGAGAGACTTATGATATGTAGACGTGATGCTGCATGTGAAATATACTTTGTGTAGGAAACAGTAAGGGCCTTTGATTTCCCCTGTATCCATGTTTATTCTGCGTTTGTGTGTGTGTTAGAGAGAGTAATCCAAGAGGCGTGTGTGTGTGTGTGTGTGTGTGTGTGTGTGTGTGTGTGTGTGTGTGTGTGTGTGTGTGTGTGTGTGTGTGTGTGTGTGTGTGTGTGTGTGTGTGTGTGTGTGTGTAAAATACAGTATCTTCTTGTTCAAATGACCCCAGACTGTGGCTGAGAAAATATGTCACCATATCACTGCACTCTGACAAGCACACGGTGGCCTTCTGGGACAGCTGTTACAACAAGAACGAGTCTTCGTTCTCTCGCTGTAGAAAAGTAATCTAACCTGAATAACAATCTCATGCAAAACAATCGTGGATCTATCTACTTACCACTTTTTGTCATTACACAAAAAGCCACCCTGTATTCACAATAGATCGACAATTCGACACATTCAATCCACTTCCATTCCTTTAAACCTCTAAATCTATCCTCTATTACAATAAAAGTTATCTCCCCATCAGTTTATGATAAAGCTAAATTTCAAAGGTTGAGGAATTAACTGTAGTCCTTGAGACTAGATGTTACAGTACATGATGGGAAAGCACTATCATAGAGTATGTTTCAGTCCAGCTGTTTTATGCCCGTATTCAATTTTTCACATAAAACAGCTGAATGGAACAATAGAAAAAGGTTTTTACGTTTGACTAAGGTGCAAAAAGCTGGTGTACAGTACTAGTAAAAGGAAAATTAAACAATGAATATGGATTTAGCAATTTAGTCATGACGTACATGAAGTATGACTTAAATGACCACTTAAACTTAAGAGACTAAAAGCAATGCATCAAAATATCAGATCTGTGTGCAGCTATGAGAAGACTATGACATTTTTTCCCCAGAATGCAAAAATCTTCACCTGATTAACAATACATTTTTCAGTCAAATATCTGCTGTGCACTCAAAAATGGTGCCTGTTTCCTGTGATCTATATGTAAGCAAACGTTTGTAAAGAAATAGAAACTTCTGACTTGCCCTGCAACTGCAACTCTCATTTTACTGTGTCACAAATTCATTAAATCTACTGCTTGATTGATTTATTAATGTTGGTCAGAAACATATGCCATCTATAAGCGTATCAGTTCCACATGCCAGCTCTCTGAAAACAATAGTATTGGCTCACTCAGCTGTAGTCCATTACCTCTGAGCTTACAAGGCTGAATCACTTAAAACCCATTCATCAGCTTTCTGACAGGACAACCTACTGCAAACAGATTCAGTCATACAGTGAATCTTCTCTCTTCGCCCCCCCACTACATTTCAACTTGTGACCTCAGCGTCCACCTGCACAGAGGCTCTTTTATCGTAAAGCCAGTTTCTTTATGGCTCTCTCTCTCTCTCTCTCTCTCTCTCTCTCTCTCTCTCTCTCTCTCTCTCACACACACACACACACACACACACACACTTAAAAGCCTCATCACCTTTGACCTTGTGTCCCCTGTTAACTAACTAACCTCTTGTTATTTCCACCGTTCACTGCACCTCATTGTGTGGGGCCTCAGTGAAAAGTTCCAGTCATGCAGCACTGGTAGCCCCGAGGCAACATCAGCTTCCAGCCTATCAACATATCCATATATCTTTCTCTTACTTCACCAACCCACACACACACACAGACACACACACACACGCACACACACACACACACACAAACACAAACACACAGAGTGACTCACTTGTTCACTTGAGCATTTGAACTTCTAACCTTTTGGCCTGCTCAGCCGTGTGGCCATTTCCTTGCATCTCTATACATTCTGATGGCCTTTTATATGTACATGCTGTTCCTGTTAATGTAAAGCCAAGCAGGATGTAAAAGGGAAACAAGCAGTGCACTTAGTAATTCTATATATAAACTTGATCTTGTTGTTTATGGTCCTGTAATGTATAATAAAAGCATCTTTTTCAGAAAACAACCAACTCACATCCACTCGTACATAACAGAATAAACTGTTGAGTTCAGATCTTCATGTATATAAGCATTGTTTAATAAAAGAAATCCACTTCACTGTTTCCACATTTGACTCTTAACCTTCTTGTTTATGTATGACCATGTGTTACTAATGCAGAGTGCCCCTCAGCACTGTGACCGGACCAGAATCTGGTCCCCAAACTGGTCAAGTAAAAGCTAATGATGCATAAAGTTAGCCCCTTTCCATATGAACTCATTCTGAACTTGATACTATGCTGTGATCTATTTTCTGGCCAGCTAATATGGGATTGGTAAATACATAATTAACCGCACGGTGACTCTGTGTTAAATGGAATTAAATTTTGTTTCAGAATAGCTTGAAATGGAAATGAATCTTGAAATTGAATCACCTAAGATTGAACTCACTACCTCTAGCCATGTTTCCACCACAGTAGTTTCCCCTAATGTTCAGTGATGTACTAATACCATTACCATAGCCTTTTCACTACCTGAAGTCATGGCCATTTGATTTAGCTGTTGTTACTAACCTCTAAAACACTAAAATCACACAATAATGCAAACCGACCCATTGAGGCAGTGGTAGACCAGCAACTGCTGTGTTCAGGGAGGTAATAACCGGTTTTGGCAAGGGAGCCGGGTGGCTTTGATGAGAGCATAGATAACTGCTCCAGTTCCCTTTCTGTAAACACAAACATGGCTGTATGACAGCAAGGTAAAGCTGTGAAAATGTTCCAAATATAGTTTACACTTAAACGGTTATTGCTTAGCATTCATGTCAATACTCATGCATGCTTCTCTAAACACGGGGGTGTGCTGACTGCCATCTACTGTAGGTAGCACACTGACTATTAAGTACCTCATACAACCCCACTTCAAAAGATCTAAACTATCCCTTTAAGGTGCGATAAATTGAAAAGAACTAGCTCTGAACAACTTCAATGTTCCTTCCTTTGCTAGTTTAATAATGCTTTGGTGGACAATCTTTTCATTAATATTTTACTCTCACAGCTAGGATTTTTTGGTTTCTTCAAAATAATGGAGCTAAACTTTTTTCCACAGAAATAATATCTTTTGATCTGTCCATGTCCAGAAAACATCAGCCATAGTGCAGCCCTTACTAAAAAAGTGTGAAAACAAAGAACCACAGGGCTTCAACTCTTTTTAAGGGTGGTCCCCCCTCTACTCACCACTCATGACACCGCTGTGCTGCCCCAAGTGCTTAGGAAAGATAAAAAGGGAAATATTTCAGAATGAAGTCAAGATATCTCTTCAAGGTAGAAAGACTTTACTTGCAGAAATTACTCATTTATTCCCCTTGCTCCTTTAAAAACATTTTGTAGTCTCACTGCCAGCTGCCATTTGAGCTTATGAAGTCTCTCGCAGCTTTGAACTGTATGCCTGTGCCTTCGAGCTTCACCATTGTTTGTATCCTCACCAGCATCAATGGGTTGCATCTGGGCCACATGTCAAAATGGTTAGCAATCAACAACCAGGCAATGACAAAACTGAAAAACGTAAGGCACTCCTATAGCGTGCGTGTTTACCTGCACAAACATGAGTCCATGTATTTCTCAGTGCCCATGAATTGGAGGCTGTGTGTGAGTGAACAACTAGGACACAGTACACATGTTTATGCCCAATGATACTGCTTAAAGCACCAAGAACACGAGTAGGGCATGTTGAGGTTAATGTTTAAACGCTTTTTAGACTTAACTATATGATAGAAATGCATTTTTAATGTTCATCTAAAAGTGCTTGCTATGAATAGCAAATATGCTGTCAACACAGCGCATGTGTTGAATCATGTATGACGTTTCTGTGTATACATTGCCGGTAGAATACTTTATACCATGTTGATTGTTGTGATAGAATTAAATTCTGCTGCATGAAATTCAATTTTAGCCTTATCCAAGCCAATTTATTTAGGCCCTTGCCCGGTGTCAATATCAAAACTTTGTAGAATCTGTGTGCTTTTATTTCACAAATGTTCTCCAAATCTTCATCACCTGGCCAAATCCTCAAATTAGGCTTTCCCAAACAAACTTTTTACATTCTCATTGACCAACCATCCAGAATACATTTAGAGTAAACTAGCTGGCAAGTCATAATCTGCTGGCTTCTTCTACTTCACAGAGGTACATTTGTGTAAGATGAAATGCCGCAAGGTGCATGCCAATGTAATCACTGTAAATCAACATATAATTGTAATTTAATTGCTGAAAATCATACTTAATTGTGACATTCAATGTGTCATCGTAATATGCATGTTTTAGGTCTAAACCTGGCCCAAATATGTCAATACCCTCAGGTCCTGTTGAGCTCAAGCTGACACATCTACAGTGGAACATGGCAGATTTCATTTTGGCCCACTAAGATTGTGTTGTCACTTTAATTTATCTGTGATTCAGTCTGGTATGGGCTGAAAATGTTTTTTTTTTGTTTACCTTTAAGCCCATTCTGTAATTGACCAGAATATGGCTGAAAATAAATCAATTTCTCTCCTATTCTCTCTCTCTCTCTCTCTCTCTCTCTCTCTCTCTCTCTCTCTCTCTCTCTCTCTCTCTCTCTCTCCTTCTCTCTCTCTCTCTTTTCTTTCTTTCTTTCTTTCTTTTCTTTCTCACACATAGCCTCACTCTTGAGATTTTCTGTGCCCCTTCTCAGTCTCAGTAACCACTGCTCTAGTTCCCACAAGCTTGAGCACAGCTCATTTCAGAGAACAGTACTTGTGAGAGTAGCAGACCCTAGATAAAAGTTAATTAGGACTCTGGCAGCTGAGGATCAGGCAGAAAGAGAGCCAAAACAACATAGATGGTGTCAAAGGAGTAACTTGACATTTTGGACTGGCTCACACCATAGCAGACCAAAATTACCCAAGTACTGCTGGCATTTATTATTAACCCCAATAGGTATCACTAGCTGTGAGCTAGCTCATTAGCCTGCAACCAAAGTCGCTAGTTTCAAGGAAGAATGCAACACTAATGATGTTTTTTTATGTTAACTCAAGAACAAATTAGGATTTCTTTTCTACATGATATAAAAAGACCCCTAGAGAAGACGAATAATACACTGACATCCCAAATGTTGTTAAATCTTGTTAAGATTATAGTATGAAGATAATTATGACAAAATATGGGAACAGAACAAAGGAGACGCTGTAGTGAAGATTGAACTTATTAAGTGTAGGCAACTAATGGTGACTGTTACGTTGAGGCACCAAAACTAAAGTTACGTGACCAGTTAAGTTTGGCCAAACAAAGTTGACCATTAAGTTAAGGCACCAAAACGACTTGGTTGAGATTACAAAATGGTTGTTGAAGTGTTTCTTGTATGCAAACTTCTACAGTAATAAATAAGTGATTTACATAAGAATGACAGTGCGTTACTTTTCTTGGTATTTATAAACAGTGAACAAGGAAAATCTCAAAGAGTACAGTGGAATGGAATATGGACAGTATAACAAGAAGGATTTATCATCTTGTAAAGAGGGCATACACATTATTGAGATAAAGGAGAGAGAGGAGAAATAATCGTGTACCGTATGTGAGTATGCATGAGAGAGAGAAAGCAAGAGAGAGAAGTATGGTCAGTAATGTGTCTGTAATAAGGTCAGAGGCAGAAGTCCATTATGAAACCCCCTTGAGGCTCTATTTATAGTGACCCAAGGAGGGAGGGAGGGATATAGAGAGCAAGTGGGATAGTGAAAAATAGGGAAGAGTTTGAGATGAAGAGGTAAAGGAGGGAGGAGAGAGGAAGGCTGGTTGGAGAGGAGGGTGGTGGGGGGTGGCAAATGAGTGAAAAGATGCCAGAGAGCAAAGCAGGGATGCAAAGTGTTATGAAAAGAGTGAAGATGGGAAGGCGAGAAATGGGGATAGAGATTAGAGATGAGAGTGGGATGAGTGGAAAGGTGCCAGAGAGAGAGAGAGACAGAGAGAGAGAGACGGAGAGAGAGAGAGAGAGATGGAGAGAGAGAGAGAGAGAGAGAGGGAGGGAGAGAGAGAGAGATATAGATAGAGAGAGAGAGAGAGAGAGAGAGAGAAAGGGGAAGGATGCAGGAGAGGCCTGAGAAGGAGGCGAAGCGGAGACGAAGACAGCAGGGGAGAAGGAGAGTTTGGCTTGCTGAGGGAAAGAAACAGTCGTGCGGTCGGAAGGTGTGAGGGTGTTGAGGAGAGATGTTAGGGAGGAAGGATAAGAAGGCGCGCGAGAGAGAGAGAGAGAGAGAGAGAGAGAGAGAGAGAGAGAGAGAGAGAGAGAGAGAGAGAGAGAGACTGAGCCTCCAGATGGAGAGAGGCATGAGCAGTGAAATGTCTGATCCAATTTTATCTTCAGCTCTGAATAAAAATATGGGAAAATCTTCAAATGAAATAAGCCTGTAAGCTGTTCTTCATCATTTGAGTTGGGGCCATCTTTATTATTTTATTGTGTGTGTGTGTGTGTGTGTGTGTGTGTGTGTGTGTGTGTGTGCGTCTGTGCGTGTGTGTGCGCGCGCGTGTGTGTGTGTGTGTGTGTGTGTGTGTGTGTGTGTGTGTGTGTGTGTGTGTGTGTGTGTGTGTGTGTGTGTGTGTGTGTGCGTGTGTGTGTGTGTGTGTGTGTTCATTGGGCCAATTTTTCCTCACCAAATAGATAATCTAATAAACTGGACTCAGCATGGTGTTTTAATTACTTTCTGCAGGAAAGGGGAGGAGCAATTCTGCAAAAAGCAATAGGGATGAGGAGATAGGTGATAGGGGAACATGGAAAATGGAAACAGAAGAAGAAAAAATGATGAAACCCATGAGGAAGAAGAGACATAGTCTTGCACAAGAGTGGCTGGGTCTGTAGGAGTTGTTGTGAAATGCACCCTTGGGGGAAGTGGCTAAATATATGTCTTTCCTCTAAGGCAAAATGTGAGTGAAATGGCATGAACAGAAAGAAAAAGACAAAGGTGCAAGGAAAATGTGGTTTTCGAAAGGAGTTTGGAAAGATATCACAGACCTAGATGAAACGGAGTGGAGGGATGCTTTCGGTGGGATAGAAAGAAAAAAGTAATCATAAAGACAGATAGACCTGCAGTGATAGATACTGACAGGTGGGAAATATGCAGACACACACGGTGAGCACAGATACATCCAGGTGGGTAGTAAGATGGGGATCGTAGAGCACAGATGTACACACAACCAGCCAGCCATCCTATCAGTTGTCTACCACCCAGAAAAACATTATCCTATCTCCCTGAAAATAGAAGTCCTTCTCCAACCAATGTTTTGATATTCTAATGCACTGCCTTGCACCGACTGCTTGTATTAATAGCGATGCTGAGCTGTGATAGTAGAACATGAATGAAAGCGAAGTATTGCATTTCCCTCAGGCCTGGGGTAAGGAAGACAAAATCCATCTGGAAGATAACATTACACAGAAACTCGCACAAGTTTGTACCCCCACAGGCTTACATAAGACTGTGCATATGAATGAGATATTCCATCTGCACGTGGATATGTAGGGTGTGTGTACATTTGGCATTACAGAGCCGGTAACTGTTCTTCATGATTTTGAAATGACAACAATTCTTTCCTTTTTTTTTTAGTTTTTACCCTCGTTCTCTTTCTGTTTCTCTCCTACCCGGATTCATCTAATTGTTATTATGAAATTACTGCACTATTCGATTTCAGACGACGGTTATGAAACCGCTTTGTAACAATTGCCTTGATTTGTTAACTGCAAGCCTTTATGTTTGATAAAAGAAATGCGTACTGCGATTTTTTTTCTTCAAGGCTAATTGTGGAAATTGTTATATGATAAAAAAAAAGTTTTCTTGATTTCAATATAGCCTGGTTTTTATCTCGCCCTTAATGGCTCGCCATTAATGGTTCCCACACCAGTGACCTAGTTCAGAAGGAGGTGGTGGAATAAAAACCCACAGCATAGCCAAGAACTGAAACAGATTGGTTTTCATCTGGCCTCACCGTGTGTGATAGTGTGACATTGAGAGTTCCACCCACGTACCATATGTAAGTCATATGTAAGACACATACTGTATAACAAATGGTAATCAAAGCTTTATTGTTTGGTGCTCAACCTTGAAAGAGAGGAATCAGATATGAACCCCTGCTTTGGACCATCCTGTGCAGTCCAGTGAGGTGTATCAGTACACTTAAGCTAACTCGAAAGTGGAGACTAACTCTAACGTAAGAGCCGTTTCAAAACAAACGAGGAGTACTTGCTCCCCAGTTCTTCATTTGGAGCAGTATATTTTATACCTTTCCTCTTTCTCTTCTTCTGAGTATAGGAAGCTGCTTTCCAAAATTCTTGTTGAGTGAAAAAGAAGTAGCTGAAAAGATCACATACAGAAAGATGCTTGAATCAAGGAAACATGCTTCAAGGGAGGGTGTAATTCGTCTATTCGGACGGGATTAGTTTAATGTGGGGTAAAGTCATTTTTATCAGAGGTTTTAGTCATGTCAGTAATTATTCTGGAGAATGTCAGTTAAAAAATACATCGATTTTCACCTTCTGTAAAACGGTCCAGAAAAATACCTCAAGCAAAACTAAGCCTGTCTGAATAAGACCCCCTGTAAAACTTAGGTTGATATACCGACATATCCTGGTGATCTGCAGTTTCCAATTTTTTAGATAATCGCTTATGTCCTTTAGTTTCGTGTTTACTTAATTTTGTGATATCAGGAAGCTGCGTTGCACGCACATGGCGACGGGTAGGTGACGGCAGTGCGTAAATCAAGTAACCCCTCCCACTTCTTATCCTGTGAGTATTAGCCATTTATATTACAAATGTCCTGAGGTAAAAATATTTTACCCCACCTCCCTACATTAAACTAATCTCATCCGAACAGGGCTTAAGATAAAGCAAAAAGACAGAGTGCGGTAGAGGAAAGACATGATAGAGGAAGAAGGCGGAGCTGTACCATTATGCAGGGACTAACAATAGATGCAGAATTTGTCATGCAGGACAGCCATAGATACACATACCATCCTGTGAAGTGTTTGTGTGTGCATGTGACGTTTCGCAGAGACAGCCATAAAAAATAGCAACAGTGTTCTCATACTGCCTACCTGCAAACACCCACTCATCATCTGCTCCCCTGCAGTGCTTATCCTTAAAATGTGACCGTGCCCAATTGCATATGCATGTGATGTACGTCCAACTTTGAGTGCCCTGTACTAGTTTCAGTCTGACTCTCAACAAAGGAGCGCCTGAGATGGTGTTTACGCCTCGAGTCAAGTGCAGTAAAGAAATGTCTTTTTGTTGTCCAAATGATAATTATTTTTATTCATTTGACGCCTTGTTTATCATTTAATTTAATAACTCTTGTTTAATCTAGAGCTTTGTCACCTCATAATCCTTCTGAATCAGCTTTAAGGCACAATATCTCATGTGGTTTTTCAGTTGTTGCAGAAACAACTCCGAACCTTATTGATGTATTTGCCTGTTGTAAATACTTAGTGTGCTTTATAGGAGTTTGTAGCAAAGACTGCTGAAAATAATGTTTCAGAAAAGTCAGGGGATCATCAAAGTCAGCAGGCTTCCTCTCTAGGGGACCATCAATGTCTGCAAAAATGTCATGGTAATCCATCCAGCAGTTGCTGAGGTATTTCAGTCCGGTCAAAAGTGGTGGACTGTCCTACAGACCACCCATCCCCAAAACCATTCTAGCAAAGTTAAAAACCAAAAATAAAACTGAAAAAAGAAATACTAACTTAAATAAAAGTGCAATACATAAATTAAAGCATGGTGTCAGACCTACCTATCTGGACTTTACTATTTGATAAAAGGAGGTCATTAGAACAGGAACTACACATGCATTTAGGAACATGTGCAACCACGCACAAACTCACACAAGTGGTAATTGATCAGAGATTGTAGCTATTACTTTAAGCTATTGTAGATTCATACTGACCTGTGTATAGCAAATTAAATACTTACCTACTGTATATTCAAACATACTCAGATGTACAAAATACGCTTAATATTCAGCTTTGCAGGCAATAAGATGCACACCCCATATTTGCATAAATACAAATGCATAAATGTACACCATTGCATAGACTCACAGTTATTACTGTTTAAATATGCATGCACATTGACAGCCCTGCTTCCACACACAACAAACACACATGCACACACACACACTATTAAGCACTTTGGCTGTGCTCTGACCTGATAACTGAAGGCAATGCAGCTTGAAGAATTATAAGTTGGGATAAATAAAATATGCATGTCACAGACACGACTTCTGTGTGTGTGTGTGTGTGTGTGTGTGTGTGTGTGTGTGTGTGTGTGTGTGTGTGTGTGTGTGTGTGTGTGTGTGTGTGTGTGTGTGTGTTTGTGTGTGTGTGTGCGCACATCTCTAAAGGTTTTGTATTCATATACTGTAAGTGGCTGGAGTTAAATGTGTCTGTTGGTGTGCGGTGTGTAGCTCTAATGTAATTATTCATATTTTCATTTCTCTAACACTGACAAAATGTTAAATATCAACTTTGAATATCAGTTCTACACAATTTGTTGCTTTATGTGAAGACTACTGTAGAGAGAAATGGAATTAGATAACACATGTGACTTCAAGAGTAAAAAGAACTTAAGGAAAGAGTATGTTACATTATGTATTCACAAAACATTTTGCTCATTCTCTGTTTCTTCTTATATCTGTTTCCTGCTGGTTGTTTTTTTCTTTAACCATTTCCCCTATTTCTTATATGGACACATTCCTCTCACAAAGGAACCTATGTACTATGATAAATTCTTAGTACTGCATAGACTTGATTGCAGTATGTGACATGCGTCTTAATCACTAGGCCACCAGTGATTATTCTTTTTTCATTCTACAAATAGTGCCTCTCTTTGCTTCATTCTTAACTGAGGCCAGCTGTGGCCTGTCGGAGTAACCCCTCTCCAGGCAGGGTCGTAAATCTAGTGCTAGGCTTTAGCTTGGGCCTTACATGTCACACACAATGAAATTCAGCGGACGCCAACCAGCTGTCTCAGTCTGCTTCTACATTGAGGCACTCTAGCTTTCAAGTAGCTATTATGAATTGCCTAGCCCTGAAACCCTGGTGGATATATAGTTGGCTGTGACAAGAAGTGTGCTGTGCATGCTATATTATATCTTCCCAGGGTTATTACTGTCATTATGGTTAGCCACCCAGTATCTGAGGAAGTCCTCCCCCATGCGAAATATTGCAGATGTTCATTCGTATTTGATTCAATCTAAAAACAGAACAAATCAAATATGAGAAACCAGGCAATGTATTGCTACTACAAGGTCACCTTAAAGTTGTATCCATACCTCCCAATAAATACTGGCTGTGATCATTTTCATACTGATATGATTTTAGTTTATTCTTTTTGTTTTTCTGAAATCCATACTAAGATAAATGTAAAGTCAATGATCCCTTTGGATAAAGGTAATGGAGTGATTACATTTTCATGGCTGCTTGTGTTTTGAATGATGTAGCTTTTAAGGGCGGATTGAGGATTTGCGGCCAGTTAAGTTCCCAGTGGATGTCGATGATGGGTGGTCGCCTGGTGTCTCGTTTCAAGAGGGATATGACTCTTCAGGACGTGGCATATAATTCCCTTTCACGCAATTAGTTCAACTGACTTAACCTGCCTTGATGTTTTCTTTATAAAAAAGACTGATATTTTTTTCCTTTTTTTTGTCCATTGGTGCTAGAAAAACAGTTGCTGAATAACAAACTGATTTGTTCTTTTTTGTTTGCAACAAAAAGCTCAATAAATCGTAATATTAAATTGCAATACTTGTAGAATAGCAATAAATGAAATGAACAATCATTATATCATAGTGTCGAATCAGGACAAAAACCTATTAGCCAAGCCCTAACTCAGAGGCATATCTAGAGGCAAAACCGGATATACTCAACCTTACTTACTTTAGGTATTGCTTCAACGCATGAAAAAAACAGTGGAAGACTAAACACTTGAGCAATCGATCGCCAATGCAGTTTTTTTTTTCTTCAAAATAATAAAGAATTATAAAATCCATTTTTTTTCTGAAAGCAATAATATCAGCAAATTCTGTAAGAGCTCAAGAGAAAGCTGATCAGATTAATCAATTTCTACCACTGTGTGCTGTGTGTTCATAGTATGTCATCATGGTATGTTTCGTGCGTCATGCGTAAGTGCATGCTTGGATGAAGACATGTTCTTCTGGGTTTGCTGCTTTGAATGCTTTTGTGTGCATGCGTGTGTGTGAGTGTGTGTGTGTGTGTGTGTGTGTGTGTGTGTGTGTGTGAGTGTGTGTGCGTGTGTGTGTGTGTGTGTGTGTGTGTGTGTGTGTGTGCGTGTGTGTGTGTGTGTGTTTGGGAAATGGACGGCGTCATATACTGTACTACCTACTGTAATTCCAGAGCAGTGATACTTTTGCTCCCTGCTGTCCCATCATCCTTCACTCGTTCTGTTTTTCCACCTCTCCCTCAATGGCCGTAAATTCCTTTAACCTTTTCAAGATTGTAATAGGTCTATTCAATTAAATGTGTCTATGATAAAAAAAAGAAAAACAGTGCGTGTGTGTGCGTGCGTGTGTGCGTGTGCGTGTTTGTGTGTGTGTGTGTGTGTGTTGTTGATAGTGGTTGCAGGAGAAGATTATGGGTGAAGGGGTACTGGTTTTAAAAGTGTGTGTCTATTTACAGTGTGTGTGTGTGTGTGTGTGTGTGTGTGTGTGTGTGAGTGCCTGTTTCTCTGTTTGTGTGTATGTTTTCGCAGCTGCTGCTGATTCTAACTAGGTGATAAGATGGTCAGAAGTATGATCTCATGAGTTTCACAGCTACTGCACCGATACACATCGTAGACCCCTTACCAGGAACACAAAACCCTAACACACATTCACAGAGACACACACGCTCTCACTCTTACCCATGAGAAGTTTTGACCCTATATGGCTACGTTTAGCTCGCTTTAGGAAACAGACACGCCCAATACCTATTGATTTCTCAGCTTCAGAGACTTGAATATACTTGGCACAGTGTTGGGGATCAGATTCGTAGTTTAATGGCCTGGAGCGGAGATGCCACTTAAACATTCAAAAGTATGGCTATAGTTGGGATTTAATAAAAATAACTTGAGTGATGGTGGCATTTTAGACAACTGAATGTTTCTATTTACCTGATGATATTAAATAAAGTAGAAAAAATGGTATCTGTATCACTTTAAAGGTATTGGTAGTGGTATTGTAGTTTTTACATAACGTGATGTAATGTAGTGTAATTTACTCTCTGCATAGACCGGTAACACTATAAGGAGTTAAAAATTTTGAGATTGTTTGAGATAGTTAAAAATATTAGTAGTGAATTTCAGCAGCATGTTGACATTGGAAGGGACATGTTCCTACACTCCATGACCAAATCTATGCCTATGAGTGCTCTACTCTTCCTTGTTGTTTTTACAGAATTAGCTGATTCAGACCATGTCCACTAATGTTAATAATGGAATCCCATTTCATTATATTTTTTCCTCCTTCAATCTACCTCTCCTTTCTTTCCCTCATTTATCTATCAGTCTCTCTAGCTGTTTAATAAATCAGTTCACACTGTCACTGACACTTGAACATGATTGGTCTCTTCTGATGACATCATTCTTAGCAGATCTACTGACATTTATTGGTTGGGTTTGTAGGTTTTCTAGAGTGGGCAGGCCTATAGGCACAAGCGAGGGAATAAATGTGGATTTTGCCTCCAGTGCATATTTACTACATGGCGTAAATCGAACCTGGACAATGTTCTGCTACAGCCATCCATTACTGATGACAGCATTCAGGCAAGACGTTTATGAGGTGGGCTGTTAGGATCAGTATTTCACTCTGTCAGAAGATCAGAAGGGAGCAGTGGGGGTAAAGAAGAGGAGAAGCAAGAGAAAGGGTGATGGTTCAGGAAGAAGGATGTCAGGGTAAACAAGTGGGGAGAGGAGAGAACCAGAGAGGCTAGGATGGTGCCGAAGAGAAAGAATATTGTTGGCATTCTGCGACAACGCTTATTTTTTTCCATGGGAATATTTCCCTCCAATCCCTCTCCTTTTCTTTTCACTATTCCACCCACCCATTTTCGCTGGCTATCATGTTTCTTGTGCCAATCAATATTTTATAACTGTCGCTCCAGAGCAATGAAGCCCACCCCCGCCCGACCTCGACCGCCACCACCACCAGCAGCTCCACCAGCAGCTCTCTGAATGACAGATGAGGGTGAGAATGGGTGTTAGGGGCAAAGTGAAAAGTAGAAGGGAGGGATAGGAGGATGTAAAGCAGAGTGGTGGAAAAATATGAAGTAGCAAAACAAATGCAATGGAGGAGAGAGGAAGGCAGTGTAGCAAGTGAGAAAGAGACAGACAGAGAAATGTGACACTGGATTAATAAGCAAGTGTCTGAGAAAATTTCCCACAGATAATGAAATTATGCTGTGAAAATGTCTACCAATTTTCATACTCTCAGAGAACTAATTACAGAACTAAGAAAGAAAATGTCAGCTTCGTGACATCAAAGTGGGGACGCTGCCTACTAATTTTTCTCTTATTTGTGTCTTGTTGTTTTACCTAAGCTGCTTTTAGCTCGTAGCCCACAGCGCTCTGCTACTCTGCAAGATAAGGACTACACACAGTTGGCGGAATGTGTGTCTACGTGCACAGGCGTATACATGCACCATTATGTGCCGCTTTTTTGTACATTGTGTGTTTGTTTTTAGCACGTAGTGAGCAACTGTAACCGTGAAATATTAGAGATGAAAATCCTTGAAGCTCTGTTAAAATTGTTCTGTGTCTTAAAGATGTTCCCATGAGTCACAGTTCACCAGGTGAGGCAATCACACTCAAGAGCAAAAACACATAGAGAGAAGTCTAGACGGTCTTAATGAAACTAGATGATGATGATGGAGTAGAGGGAAATAACAAGTTAGAGGGAAATGTGCATTTGTGCGTGTGCATGAACTATTAATGTTTGTGTATTGTGTTTGTGTGCTTGTGTCTATTGTAGTAGGGAAAGAAAGAAAAGCCCCTTTCTCTCTCTCTCCCACCTGCACTTGTAATCCTCTGTGTTTTGGTGACCTTGGCAACCTAGTACAAAACATTCTTGGTGTTCCTTTGATTGAGGCCACGGGTGGGCGGGAAGTTTGGGCAGCATAAAAGCACAATGGAGGAGAAAGAGCAGGATGGAGGAGGACAAGGCTAAAGTTCTTGATGCCTTTAAGGTTGGCCGAATAAGCACTTTGTCTGTGTTCCCTAAGTTTAGTTTTAAAGCTGATGTGTGAAACTTTTGTCTCCCCCCTCTGGCAGTGAGAGCAATTACAAAAATACTGATTACGCATGCTTAGGATGTATGCCTGCAGGAGAGCTTGCTACATCTCCTCTGCCCCAGGAGGTCTTAAAAAACTTAAATCCTTCCTCAGAAAGCTGAATTTCCTTTTTATCTGGAGCATCCACTCCACACACACTTGTCTTGGGCGTTTCTTAGGATTTTTGGCCATGGATCTTACCATAGTCCTAGCTACTACTCCATTACTATGGTATCCCCCCCTTTCTGTCCCCTTTAGCTCTGGCTGGTTGACGTATAACACATCCTCTGGTATGCTGCGAAATACAGAAAGCTTACTCTGGCAGCGATAGGCCTGATCAGCATTTTGTGAACTTTATGTAAACGTCCCACACATCAGCTATGACAGCACGTGTTCATGGCAAAACCAGCTAATTTCTGTGGAATTGCAATGATTATTGGATTCACTCACTTTGCTTCACAAACGAGGAATGGTTTGTCATGAGGCAGGAGTTGATGGTACAAAAGAGTCCTTTGGATACCATTTGCAAACTTATTTTAACTTTATTGTGTAAGTGACCACATTCAAATTTTAGTTAGTTGGTGATTAATGTATCTGAATCCCATGAGGGAAGGTAAATTATGTGCACGTCCGCACAATGCGTGTGTGCTTTAGGGGTGCAATGGATCAAAAAACTCACGGTACGGATCAAAGTCACGGATTGCATCATTTTTCGGATCAGAAAAAAAAGTCAAGACAATTGGAAGTTGAAGTAGGAATCCACCTTCCTGATCCTCCCAAGGAGGCAGTCTATCCTATTGACTGGGATTTTCGTCTGTGATACCAAATTCACTACATGTGCAAAGCACCCTATCTGTGGGCCCAGTCCTGCTTTATTTACTGTATTCATTGGTTGTTTGGCATTATCAGTTGTGACTGGAATATTAGTACTGAGCCTCTTTATCTTCCATTCCTCCAGTGCTTTTGTCAGTACTGGTCAGTACCTGTGCAAGATGAGTGCCTGTGTGACTCTCGTAGAGGGGACATGTCTGGAGCACTGGACTTCTCATCTCCCAGTCACTGTGATCATAGACTGTATAAAAAATGGACGTAGTCTCTCTGCCGGGGCCCGTTCTCTCTACTTGATTCAATCATATTTGCCTCTGGGAGCCGCCATCTTGTCACACGTTACTAGATAAACGGGAGTGGGAGTCCCGTGTCTCTAGCGATATGATATGAAAAAAAGTTTGTGGGAAAAAGAAAAAAAAAACAACGGTTCGTCAAGTCGTGTGCAGGCACTCCTGTGTCTCTAGTGAAGATTACACTGGCTCCATGAGTTAAGTGAAGGCAGCCAGCATTTATGATCTATGATTTAAACTGATATTCAACCCAGTCCCATGCCCATAGACTGTAAAACACTAACCCTCACGGACCGAATACTCCCGCTGCTCCAGATTAGCATCTAGTATATGTGTCATAGATAGCAGACTGTACTGCAAGTCATGGTACAAGTGCAGCTATATAATTAGCATAACAGAGCTAACGTTAACACGGTGTGTTCCTAAACCATCTGTTTGTACAGTTGACTGAAGAGTAAACCATATCACCGTCACTTATGGAAACACCATCACATGAGTGACCGCAATCAGGGTCGAGTTGACGGAGTTAGCATGCTATTTCTGACAACTAGCCTCCGAAGAGAAGTGAGGACCAGCGGCTACTGTCACTCAAGAGGCCGTGCCCCTAATTATTCATAAACTTTAACCTCCAATATAATTAAAAACTAGCCTGTTCCAAAAATATTCACCCTCCTAAGTGTTGTCATGGAGATATGACCTAAGCATACAGACAAGAATGTTTTTTGCAAAAAAGTCCTAAGTAGGTTTAATTGCGCAGTGAAAATTGGCCTGTTTAACATGGAGCTCAATGAAAAACTGCTCTATTGTACAAACTACTCCCACTGGACACTCGGAGAACTGCAGTTTTTTGTAAATCCGTATTGGATCAATCAGGAAGTTGCTGTGGTGGGGGCTTGGCTGTAATAGGGCTGGTAAGTCCTGCCCCTTCCGACAAAGCCCATGGGAACTAACTTCTGTCCCTATTAGTCCACAAATGAGTCGATGACACAACGACCGATTGAGCTGGAAATCTGTGAAAAGAATATATAACAATGACAATTCTAACCTCTCTCTTTTTCCTTCTCCTGCAGTGAGAGATGATGATGATTTCCTGAGTCTGAGTGAACTCCCGGAAACCTTCCCCTCAGATCCTCCGGAGCCCCTGCCTCACTTCCTGTTTGAACCTGACGAAGGCTACATTGTCAAGAATAAACCTGTCAATCTCTACTGCAAAGCAACACCTGCCACGCAGATTTACTTCAAGTGCAACAGTGAGTGGGTTCATCAGAAAGACCACACTGTGGAGGAGAGGGTGGACGAAAACTCAGGTGAGTGTAGCACATGCACATTCATAAAAGTTTAATAGAGCAATAGGAAGTGGATGGATCAGATCATACTGAAAAAATAGATGTAAAAAGTTGAAAAATGACATGCAGAGAGGGTACTCAGTACAGAGACACTGTTGGTCTGTGACATTTTAAGTGCAATTGCATGTCACTTCACACATAGGACAACCATGTTTTCAAGTGACAGCCTGAATGCACAGCTGATTTTGGCACTTTTCTCGTAAACAGCCAATCAAATTAAATGGGTGAAAACAAATCACAATATGCATCTTTTATTATTTCTGCAACGAATGTTACTTCCCATACTATTT
Organism: Echiichthys vipera; assembly: GCF_963691815.1. Taxonomy (NCBI): domain Eukaryota; kingdom Metazoa; phylum Chordata; class Actinopteri; order Perciformes; family Trachinidae; genus Echiichthys; species Echiichthys vipera. Next base: position 18,787,082 of record NC_139829.1, on the reverse strand, counting down.
GTACTATACAGTTTGTGTCCTGATAGCAATCAATTTAAAATGTATTTTAACACCAGTTGCATAGGTGTGAATTAAAATCAAGTCATTTTCTCCCTCTGAAGTTAAGTTGACCTTTTGGCCTGTATACTTCTTTTATGTGCCTGACACTGATGATATTTTGCTCTATGTGACATAAAATTGTCATACATCCAGAAAATATTGCCATTCATTTTCCCAGGTTGGCTCACTGGTGCGCTGTTAGCTCACAGGTTAAACCTTTTATTCAGATGTTTAGTTATTTGTGCTGAAGGCTAGATCACATGTCATATGTGTGTACACAGCTGCCCCATCGCCAGTGTTGTCCTGGGATGTTCACAGGACAGTTTAATAGGATCCACAGTGATGTACTGGACTGCAGCCAAAGTTACGAACCTGTCACTTGACAGCACATGGTATTATTCTGCTGGCTAGGCAACAATGAATCATGCTGTTGCTTTGGCAGGATGACAAAGATGTTCACAACCTGGTTTCTTAGACTTAAGGTTGACATGAGCTCAGCTTATGGGTCTCCTCTTGTTCATCTGCTTGTTAATGAGCCTCAGAGCAAGCGATTAAACAGGCTAAAAAAAAACTTGTTTGACATTTCCTGATATATACTGTAGTGCCCGCTGAATGAAATACACAGTGGAGTCAACAGTACCACAAATAACCATTTTGGATATTGAATTGCTTTTTTTTTCTTGAGGCAGGTGAGTACCATAAGTAGTACATATTTTATGCACTCACTCTGATTTTTGTCAGTGTGTATATTGTACTGCCGTTGTGAGGAAGCAGAACTTTTGACATCGGTCTCAAACCAAGGTGACTTGCCCACCAAATATTTCCTCTTGTATTACAAAGCAGACCCTGGAGCCAAACATTAAGCTGGATGTGTAGTTGAGGGTGTGTTTTTTTGTTGTTGGTGTCCTTGTTGCTGCATGGATCTGCTACTGTGGTAAACCCAAGACTGGAAACAGAAGCATCTCAGCAGTACAGTTTGATGCTCCCCCTGATTCAGCTGTCACACATGAATAGTTAGAGGAAGAGGAAAATAAATGCAACAAAACCTGCAAGAAGTTAACATGAGAGAGGTGAGACAACAGGTACAGAAAAAGACACAAACACAGAGATTCCCACTGTGGGAAAGAATAGAATAATGTCATGGTCTCTGTTGGATGTAGGGTTTCATATCAGAGTAGTCTACTGTATACCTCCTTCTAACCACAGATGTAGCGCTGCTGGAGTGCACCAACGCTGCGCCACATTGTCAGGAAATAGATTCTTGGTTCACATAATCCGATTGAAATTCATATTCAGTTCTTGTGTCCAAAGATCCAATCATTACTTGAGCGTATCTCATGAACCAGTGAAACAGATTGAATGGTCAAAGTTTTCATACTGACATTGATTGATGCGTAGATTGTCTCTGATGCCATCTGAATCTGCTTGTACCCTTAAATCATCCACCCGCCACCCACCCTAATTAATGATTTTCTCCCATTTAAAGGCCCACACAAGCATGCACGTTTCACTCCCAGTCTACCAGTCCCTGTAGGCCACTACATTGCTTTTTAAATGATGTATTGTATTGATGTATTCATGATTTACTTTAGTGATTAAACAGGCTGCTTTCATTAATTGTAAATGTTTCCATGCACGCAGTAATGTCACAGCAGGGAATTGTGGGACATATAAGCAGCAAAACTAAAACTAAAAAACTGTAACTATAAACTTGAGCTAAACTTTTAGCTTCTGAAATAATTATTGAAGTTAACCTGCTGTTCCTCATGCGTAAATGCGCACACAATCTCACGCACACAGCAGCAGTGAACAACAGAGACTTAATTAATATTTTCCTCATTAATGATGGATCATTTAATTAGGTTAAATGAAATAATATTGCTAACTGCCACGCTAATTACAACCTACTGCATCCTGTATCCCCTGCTATGTAGCTGTTTCCAGCGGCTTTCCGTGTAATATTCTTAAGATGATTAAAGTGAAACTAAAGTCCATCCAACATCTGATCGTGAGGCCGGTTATAGTTTACTAATCTACTAAATTAGTAAAATACTAAACTTGCCGATGTAGGAGGTGGTTACATAAGTACTTAATCATTGTGAATATTTAATCTTTGCTCTTTCTTGTTTTTGTTTTCTTTCTTTAATGCATCTTCTTTTTTTCTTTTGAGTCACCTTTTCTCTCTTTTTGCATTACAGACAGACTTGCAGAGAAAAAAAGAGCTAATGTTTCTGTCTCTTCTAGGTCATTTTTCTCAGAATGCACAGACACCTGCCATCAATTCTACATTATTGTCACTAGTAGAAAGTGGGAAAGGAGTGTCTTTCTTTCACAGCCTTTTGGGGTTTCCAGAAGTGAAACTTTGAGAGATCTTGTGTATCGACCATAAGCATCCATTGTTTTACTTTCATGCTCTCTTTTTTCGTCCCATCTCCCAATGTTCATTACTGACATCATGCGCAGGTGCAGTCATTTATTAGTCTCCTATCAGCCATTCATTTGTGAGCTGCTGGATTCCTGCCAGGGACTCAGGAAATTCTGTTCAATAAACGACCCATGGATTTAGGCTCATACTATACGTATGTGATGGACACCATAAGTTCTTTCAAAGATCACAATCACTAAGATGTTTTATCAGTTACATGGCTGAATGTGTATTTTGCATCAAGAGCAGCAAGTCCAATTTATTCTTGGATTAAAATTTGATGGATGTCTTGCAGCAAATGTGGCCAAATATATCTCATTTTGTGCGAGACTATTATTTCATTTCAGAGTAATCTTTGTTATGTCTATGCTATTTTGTACTGCTCCAGGACACTTAAACTCTAAAGGATTTTTTTTTTGCGCTTTTATTTTCAAAATGTATCAGTCCTTTTTATTTTTACCATAGAATTTGCAATGAACAAAGTTTCCTGCAAGTGAACTAATAAAAGTGTAATTCCGGGACAAAATCGTCCCATGGTCTTTTTCAACACTTATATACATCAAATAAGCCATTTATGTACCAACTATTAACAGAGAAATATGTGAGAGTCACTAACAGCCGGACGTGGCCAACACTGATTAGCTCGGGGCAGTACGGTGAAGGCATTAAAATGACTTTTTTTTAACCACTAATACTGCTCAAAACAACACTAAACCTCTGCAGTAGCATGATAAGCATCAATGGTCTCCTTCCTTTTGGATTGCATTTGGTAATTGACTTGAATGGACTTTACTACAAGAGGAGCTGGTACCGGGACCCGTTGGTAAGTCTTTTAAAACACTCTTTTAACAAACTCCGGGTTGCTTACTACGTTGTTGGTAAGTCTTTTAAAACACTCTTTTAACAAACTCTGGGTTGCTTACTACGTTGTTGGTAAGTCTTTTAAAACACTCTTTTAACAAACTCTGGGTTGCTTACTACGTTGTCGGGGCTTCATGTTATGTGTAGGAATACTTATGCTATTGTAGAGCTTTGGTGTTATTGAGCAGTATTAGTGTTTAAAAAGCCATTTAAATGCCTTCACCGTAATTCTCCAAGCTAATCAGCGACTCTCTTGGATTTCTCTGTTAATAGTTTATACATGCAAAAAACTGTCTCGATGACTTATTTTATGTACTGTATGTAAATGCTGAAAAAGGCTATTGGATGATTTTGCACCAGAATTACACTTAAAGGCCTAGTCTACATGTACATGATGATTTTGCTAAACAGGATTAAAAAAAACAAACAAAAAAACAAAACACAAGCACTGTTTTAAAAAACTCTGAAAATGTGCTGCTTGGGAGGAGACCCGATGTGTTAACAACCAGATAAGTGATTGGCTAAGGCAGAGTCACGTTTCATGGTATCCAATCAGAGCCAGTGTTTTTACACACATACCAGGACATGTGCCCCCCCCCCCCCCCCCCCCCTGAGAGTTTGATTTATTTATTTTGCTACAGTTACTGTAAACACACTTTTTAATGTTTGATTGTTTACTTTCAAGAAAGTACTTAAATCATTTCTACCAGACCAGTCGTCTGAGATTAGGTTTGTGATTTATTTCATTAAGACTACAGAGTTAAATGCACTTTTTCGGTTTAAATGTTCACTTTTGTTGTGAACAAAATCCTTGGAAGTAGAGGTTGTTTACTTGACCAATTGTCTCAGATTGTGAGAGTTTGATTTAATTTGATATAGAGTTAAACACACTTTATATTATTTACTTATACTGTTTACTTTTGTTACAAAGATAATACTTGAAGTGCAGGATAGACCTCTTACAGTCTGTTGATGTGTAATAAATATTGAAGGTTATGTAGAAGTACCTGCCTGTTCTACTGATTTCAACTCTCTTGTGAAAACTGCTCAGGAAAATCCAAATTCTTTGACATATAGCAGCTTTTTTTTAACAGTAAAGCAAATAGTTACTTTCCCTGGTAACTAGTTAATTTTATTATAGAGTAATTCAGTTACTAACTCAGTTACTTTTTGGAAGTAGTGTGTAACTATAATTAATTCATTTTTTAAAGTACCGTTACCAACACTGGAGATTATGAATATATATTATGCAGCATAGTTGCATAGTGGTAAATCACATACAGGTAGAAAGCTGCTGTAGGTCTATTCCTGGTGGATGCAGAGTGTGTTTGTGTGTGTGCAATGTTTATCTGTTTATCTGTGATAAAACCTAAACTCTGTAAGCTGTTTTCTCCTCTTTGTTTCCTACTGTTTCACAGACACAGCTAGAAGCTATGGCCCCCATACTGCTTTTATTATCTCTGTCTTCTCGTTCACTCTCTCCCTCTATGTCCCACCCTCTCCCTTTCCCCTTTTTCATTTCTCTTTCTCGTTCTTTCTCTCTGCTCCATGCTGTTTTGTGCTCTACTCTAATTTCCACTGACTGAAATTGGAGAGAGCAGAGGTAGATAAAAACCTGAGCTTGAAGAAAGCAAGGGAGGGAAGTAGGGGATGATGGAGGGATGCTGATGGAGGGCGCCTCTGAGAGGGCTGGAAAGGCCAACCGATATCAGGGAGTCACACTGAGGAGAAAGATGATACGAATCCTGCTATCGGTTTTCTTTCTCTCTTTCTCTCACAAGCACTCTCTCTTTCTTTCTGTTTCCCATTCTTTTCTTTTCATAAAAAAACTAAATTCACTTCATTTGAACCTGGGTATGAAGATAAAAGTAAGAAAATGTAAACAAAAGTTGGAACACAAATGAAACAAGCTTAAGGGTTTTGTGATGAAAAAAAAATACACTTATAAGGTTTTTTTTTATTTCCAAATTCCCATCATTTAATGGAGAACAAAAAAGACAAATTAGAATACAATAATGAGTTATTACATGATAGCAAGCCTGGATTAAAGAATATTGAATGAAAAGAAGAATGTAGTGGACAAAAAGCAAAATTAAATATCTCGATACACTTCCATGTAGTACACCCCACAACCCTTTTTACAAAGTAGCCAAGATGGTCACTATTGAAGGTGAGAAGTGTCCAGCATTCCACACTCAACCTTTAGACCATTATGAGTGCACCATCTGGTTACTCAGTTTACTGCATTTCACCATACTTTTCAGTGTGAATGACCCTTATGCACTCCAACTAGCAAGTCTAAGTACGGAAGTACATGAACTGAGATACAGCATAGCCGTGTCTATGAAGCTTATAAGCAGGTGGGTCGTGAGGCCTTCATCGTCGGGGTGCACACAGGTATAAGATGTCTCTGCATGCCACGTAAGATAATCCAAAGAGCCTGCAGCCGGAGCTCTCGTCTGCAGCGGCTGATACGTGTGTGTACCCCTGCTCTGTGTTGCTGAGGTATTATCCTCAGAAGGAGAAATAACGCAAACTGAGGGCTCACCGCTAAGGTGGAGAGCAAGTTGTATCTGCCTATCCACCAACATGGAAGTGGCAGCCACAATAGGGGGTAGATAAGTCAATCAAAGCCATTACTCACTGTCTGTTTCACTTCCGTCGCAGAGAAATATCCCATTGTAGTACCAAGACACTAGAAGCAGAATCTGTGAATGTCCATGCCAGCAATGAGGACCGACATAATAGCACGGATGAGGTTCCTGAAGCGGCAACTCGATCCTTGGAGAAAGTAAACAGTGGACAAATTGCTATTCGCTGAAGAGAAAAAGGATAGCAGAAAGTGGTGTGTACTGCCTTATAGTCCTTTTCAACAGAATCCCATTGCTAGGCAACAGCATTGATCCTTGTTAACTTCCTGTCAGTTTATGTCATTCACATACATTCAACAGGAAATAAACTAGGACTGTTTTGGAATTTTTATGTTTACATCTTTGAAAAGGTCCATATACGGTTATGAACATCTTGTTTTCTGCATAATGGATGGAAAGTGCTACATGTGAGCTTCATGACAGCTCAATAAATTACTTGGAATGTAGGCACATGGACTCATCTGGAGCATGGGTAAGCCAGGTGAAGGTCACAGACGAGGGTAGGTGCGAGGTGAGGGAGTGGGGAGGGAGCAGCAGGATGGCTGGGGGTTACTGAGGTCAGCTTCTAACTGAGGGGAACAGGCTTGATGTCCTAAACAGCTCCACCGCATGCCATAGTATCCTTGACAAACATAGCTAACTCGACCTGCCACTGGGGTCTCCACACCAACCAAAGGAACATTTAGTACTTTAGTAAGTACTTACACAAAAAAAAAGGCAACCTGCCTTCCTCTTGCGAGGCTCTTTAGTACTGTAGCATTATTAGCAGTGGCATTTGCTTAAACATGCTAACCCTATCTTCATCTAAATTAATGTGACTTAAGGTGAGAACCAGCATAATTTGTCCAGATTGCATATTTTATTGTGAAGGGCATTTCTAGTGTTTGTTTAAGTAATGTGCATACGTTCTCAGTATATCTCCATTAGCCTTGAAGAGTTCTAAAGACATTTTGTGTACTACTAGGTTACTTACTTTGTCTCCATTAGCCTAAGTGTGAATGGTTATTAGTCTGCTAGCACTGACCTGTGACTTCACACATATACACACACACACACACACACACACTCACACACACACACACACACACACACACATGCGCACACACATACATTATTAGCAAACACAGTATTGGCTTGGGTGATTTGTGACCTCTTTCCCTCCTTTGCTGCCATCTCACTCGTATTGATTTCCTCTCGTCATTTCCTTCGTCTCTCCTCCTTTCTCTTCCTCCTAATGTTTCTCTTCCCCACTCCCTCTTTCCTGGCATCACTTTCGCTCTCCTCCACCTTCTTTCCTTTTGCTCTCACCATTTTTCTCCTCCTTCCATCTCTTTTGCTCCCGTTTCTGTCTCTTTCTATCTATCTATTCGTCTTGTTTACAGAGATTGTTTGATTTCAATTATTAGCAGCCATCAAGATTTATAAAGGAGGTCAATTAGCTTCTGTGTCAGTGACTCCTGATATGCAAGACAGCTCTGTGTTTGCGTCTATATCAACTGTGTATGTATGCACAACTGTGTTTATTGGCACATTTCTGCGCTGTCTAAAGATAATAATAATAAGTATAATAATAATAATAATAATAATAATAAGAAGAAGAAGAAATCCTTTATTATTTATTACCTCAGGTTATTATATTGTTCATGTTACACACACACAGGCCCGAAATACACACACATGCGCAAACAGGACCTATATACATGCAATTAATGGAGAATGTTATATTTTATGTGAAATGTTATTTGTGTGTTTATTTGAAACAGTCAATATTTGACATTTTTTCATGTCCTGGGATGTCCTGGTTCGCTGCATCTTTAGAGCTACTGAAGGACACAAATGTGTACGCCCATTTACATTAACATGCATACGTGCAGACTCACATACACACTCACTCACACACTCACACACACACAAACACACACACACACACACACACACAGCCACACACACACACACACACGAGAAGTACTCAAACACGGACCAGGAGGGGCTCTGATGATCAATCAATGTCAGAGTGGCAGCCATTAAGAGAGTGTACACATACACACACACATGCATGCGTGGCTTTCTACTGTGAATATCCCTGATCACTTCCCTCCGTAGTTGAAGAACTCATTCGACCTTGCCATCTCCATTTCTCACAATGCGTTTTCGTCATGTTGTCATTTTACCCTTTTTATCTTGTTTTATCCTTTCTGTTGCCATTTTTTTTACATTTTTTCTTTTATACATCATATTAATGTATTTATAGAGGGCTTTCAGGTTATGTAAAATGCCTTGTAATCCATTCTACACAATATCTTAGATTAGATTATGCTCATTTTCAGGTACATATATTTTAAGATTCTACTAGAACATGTTTACATGCTTTAATTTCCAAAAAACACATGATTTTTCTGTCTTGTCTGAATAAACCTGTATTCATCCTCTGTCTAAAACACACATTTTAGCGCCCATCTCTTAACCCTCCCTCCCGAAAAAGCCTAGTCTGATTAGCTTGCTTGGAAAAAGTGGCGCACACATTTGCGCACTTTTGTGTGCCCATGTGGGCGGGATACTTTCTAATGAGCCTGCGTGTGACAGAGGATGGGGAGCCTAATCTGATTGGCTTGTAGTTTCCTGATCTGACAGCTGAAAAAAAATGACTGGGTTCTCTTGTTTCACAGTTTGTTGGTTGGTAGGCACTGTGGATACCCAAATGTAGGAGTACAAGCACTGAAAAACTGTTTCATAATATTTCCCCTTTAATAGTTTAAAGTAGATATTCCCTTGTTGGATGTTTTGATGTTGGTGATGCAGAGTCATGTTATAAAACATCAGTCCAAAATTCTGGTTTAACGAAAATAGACTTTGACTATAGCTTGGATCTACTTCACATAGTTAACAAGTTTTCTGTCTAGTACTAGACTGTCTCAAGTGGGACTAATTTTCCATGCATTATGGATAACTTGAGACTTTTTTGCAACAAAAAAAACATGGCTGCCCGAGGAACAGCATCAAACCGCTCAGCTGTGTTCAAAAACAGAAAATGTTAGAAAATGTCAGAATGACATTTTACTTGGAAAGTCAAAGTGTAAAAATCCAAACATATTCATGGAGCACAAACTCTCAGCACAGTGCAGAGCTGAGATGATTTGGCTTCTTCTTCTGGCAGGGCTCAGTACTTCTGCTAAGTCATCAGTCTAATTTCTTTATGTCAAATAAAACAAAGTCCTCACTGCAGCCTCTAAAGACTATTCCCCTTCTCATTACCAGCTCCACAATATTATCAGCAAGTATTGAGCCTGAGATTGTCATTTGATGCCACTGGTCAGCTGGTCTCACTGATTGTTACCATGGAAACATGGCTCTTTGCCCTGAGTTGGCCTGGAATGGAGGCTTAAAATTAACAAGTGGACTTTTGTGAAACTCTCAAAGTTACATTGTATATAATCTAAGGGGAACATTAAGACTGGTCTAACACAACAGATCAGTCTAAAAAATATATTATTTGTGATGTCTCACCCCTGTATGGAAGCTTCTACATTTATTGTGTTTCTTGTCACCCATCTGTAGGTATTCACATTATATTAGCAGACTGTAAATATTAAGATTACAACTAATTTTAAATATATTATACTTCTTAGTTTTACACAAATATTTAAAAAATGGCACACACGTATATACTCTCTCCTTTATTCTGAGTGAAATAGATTTGGCATTCAACACATTTGCTGGTTTAAAAAGTAGTGACTAGGATAAGGTAGCAGTAGCCACTATACTATAGAAGGTTTAGGGCAAAGCTGTCGTACAAAGTCTGAATTAATCCCCGTAGGGAAATTGTGTTTTCACTTGCAGCTCCTCCACAGGTGGTAGGTCATAGCGCCGGGTCACTTACCGAACAACATCCCTGGAGCTGATCAGCATTCAGCGAGCTGCTCACAAACACTTCGGCAGAACAGATGTTTGCAAAACTGGAGACTCAAACTTGTGTCTCTTGATGTATCTTACCTATTTACATAGAGGACAGAGAACAATAATATAATATTAATTTAATGGCTCCATTTTGACAAAAATTTATTATGCACTTCACAGATGTAGTATTTGTTGCAGGGCTGTTTATGTTATTCAGCATATCCTATTCTGACCTCATGCCTTTGTCCTTTGTCAGACTCTTTCCGTGGCAGTGATGAAATAATAATAGATAGTGTTGACTTTTTTTCCCCAGCTGTTTCTTTTCCCTAAAGGCCTGTCTGTTTGACCTGTCACTGATCACATTTAAACACCACAAAGCTTTTGAGTGCTTCCCCCTCTGCTCCCTTATCGCTTTCTTTTTCTAAACCATTTAGCTTCAAAACCCCCATCTCTGTTTTCATGTCTGATTCGCTGGCCTTCTTTCACATGAGTTTCCTTCTAGCTTTTCTTTCCACCCGATTCAAAGGTAATAAGACTTTACACTTTTGTCTATGCCATTGCTTTCTGTTTTTTTTCATCTATGTGTATGTACTATATTTCTGTCAACGTACACTGGGAGATAGAGAGACGGAAGGAAATGGAAGATAAATATGAAAAGACTAAAGATACAGAAAATGGACCAAACTGAATGCGTTTAACAACTCGGAAAATATGAACATGGCAGGAAATACGTCTTTTGGCTTTTAATTGATGTTATGGCCACCTGAGTATTTCTATCTCATTGCATTGTCCAAGTCAAATTATGAAAATGTTGAATCAGATGGTTAAGATTGAAATTAATTGCCATATGTAACAATACAAAGATGCAGTATGTTTGCAAATGATTCTAATTAAGAAGAAATCCCATTAATTACAACAAGCCCATTCATTCAGCTGATATTGTGTAGATTAAGCAATAGACTCAGCATTTGGCTGTTTTGTTAAACTGGTGTAAATCCATTTTTAGAAAACATGCATTTACACTTTAAAAAATACAACGTTCTGTGTAAATGCTGTTTATCATGTTCTGCTTTCTCCAGATTTGATAACATGAAAAACTTCCTGGAAGCTTCAGCTGACACATCACTTTAATTTGTGCTCTGACAAATACAGTTGTAGCCTTGGTAAACAAAATTCTCCAAACTTGTTCTGTGTGGAGCGTTTAAAGGAAAAGTGTTTTCTTTAATAATCTAGATCTAATTTATGCAATGTTAGACATAATTTCCTATTGAGTATAGTTACAGTTTATCAAGTACTTTTTGGGTGAATTGTAAAGTTCTGTGGATGTGGCATCTCTGCTGACAATGGAGTTGCATGGAGCAGCAACATGAAATCACCAATTATCTTACAATATTTGAATGTAAAAATACAAAGTTATTATCCAAGCCAGTCTGTTGTAAATATCCATTTGTTCAGAGCTACTCTGATACATTTGCTGCAAAAAAAGAAGTAGAATATATTTTTATGGGCATATGTATGACAAACAGCTATATATACACAGACTGAGATAGAAAATGATTTGTATACCTTTACTCTGCAACCTGTATTTTTGTGCAAGTTTACTCCAAGTTCCCATTTGTCAGATAAAAAAGTCCTGACCTGACAAAGCACATTCACCCAGAAGTGTACTCCCCCCCCCCCCCCCCCCCCCCCCCAACTGACAAGTAAACTTTGTTATAAGAACTGACACTTTAGGACTAAGAGAAAGATTTGGGGCTTGTGTGCAGTTTTGTGATTGATAGAAATGTTTGTGACAGAATCCACTGGTCTTCATACTCGTCCTCCATTTTTTATCTACTTCTTTCCTCTCACCTCCCTCAGCTGACACCAGTGGTTTTGGTAATATGAAGCACTGTCATGCTAGAGAGTCCCAAAATTCCACGCTTGTCTTCTCATAAGAGAAAGATATGAATGCTCTAAGCACTGTATCTGAACAAAATAAGATGCCGAGTGATCTGGGACTTTTTAAGCCTCAGGTAATTCAGTCGCTCTCTGCCCGGCAACACTAGCTTTGTTAACCTCGCATTAGCAAACAATGGAAACAACTGGGGCTTACCGGTTTCAAAAGTACAACTACAGATCCAGTGACAGCTATCTTTATCTTCTTTATGCATAGTCCTACTTTTTTGTTGTTGTTTGACACATTTTTGTATTGACACAACACTGAAAGAAAACAAGGGAATCTAGATCTAGATACGTGTATATTTGCAGGCTTTTTTTTTTTTAACCTTTTTCTGTCATATTTCACATTTACTTTTAGTCTTCAGCTGACATGAAAACACACAGATGAGATCAAAAACAAATGTATATATACATAAAGGCAGATATGTTTATGTTGCATCTATAACCTGCAACATTAAATGTAATATTTCATACAACAATCCCAAAATGCCATTTGTGTCCTGTATTGCTTTTGTTTTTCCTTTTTTTTTTAGTCGAAGTATTGGGATTGACGACGCAGTGAGAGAACAGGTTCTGTCGTTTTCTCTAACTACAGTATGCAAATGTACCTGAAATTCAGAAATGGTGGAAACAAACATATGGTTACCTGTTTATTTCAATTTCAGCATTAGTTAGACTTTGGGTTATTTTGGATACAGGAATGCGTGGCCAAGAGGAGTTATGTTCCAGTTTATCTCTGCACTGCTTTCACAGCAACACTTCCATCCCCCTGTTGGAGGGGCCCAACAGAAGTCAGTTTTTGCAAGTCCAAGTCAAATCTGAAGTCTCTGAGCCAAGCCAAGTCTCTGAGCCAAGCCAAGTCCCTTAGCAATCCACTGTCCTTTATTTTGTTTCCTTTTATTTGTTTGATTATTTTGTTTGGGCCTTGTGTGAAGTTATTTTATCTACAGATTATGACAAATGGCACAGCAGCTGCAGGTGTTGTAGCTGCAGCTTGAACTCATCTGTGGATATGTGCACCAGATGCATAGGGTTATGCATGATAATAAAGGAGGGAATCAAATTCAGCTTGTCAGACATTTCCTTTATGTCGATACATCATTGTTCACAATTCCTAAATCTCAAGTCCTTTTCAAGTATCAGGTGTTTTGAGGACAAATCTCAAATCAGTGTTTGTGCAACCTAAGTGCGACTCAAGTTCAAGTCACTAGCCCAGGTCCCCATCTCTGACACATGCACAACACATTAGAAACCCAGTTAGATGTATACATGGCCAAGAAATCGGGTTTTTCTTGCAGAAAGAACTCTTAACCGGTTTTCTCTCTTTTCCATTAATGAAACAATATGTTTAATCAATGATTAAGAAAATCAGGTTACTGATTACTGATCAGTTTTCTGAAGCTGACAGTTGAAGGATTACTTCGGTGCATGTTGACTCATTTGACAATTCCTCTTTTCCTTGACATTTTAAACCTTCCTTCCACACTAAGCCGGCAGTGTCAGATTGGTGTATCTTTTTGGCTGCAGCTTCACTGAGAAATAGAGCACATTTCATCAGTACACCCATTGATTTCCCCCGCTGTGAAACCAACTCAGGTCTCCCTGATGTTCTCTGTTTCTCTCTATATATATTTCCTGTTCTTGTTTTGTTTTCCTTCCGTCTATTTTCTCATACCCCTGCTACTGTCTCTGCTCTATTGGCTCCTCTAACTAATCTCTCCATTCCACAACATGCAATACCTTGCAACCTGCATCCTGGTTGACCCTTTATCCAACTACTGACGTCCCTAATTTTCTCTTTATAGTAGCCTATAACGGTTGATTAGCTTCAGTGGCCTTGACAATATTGATACGTTTTCACTTTATACACAATAACTGTTTAAATTAGAGATTTAAACTAATAATACATCTCTGGAAACTTAAAGATATATTCTCTATGTTGGATCTTCTCGGCTAGACCACTTCTAAACAAGCTAAAAGATTAAATTACTTTGAGTGCAAGGGTCAGGTGTCAAACTTGAGGTGTGTTAGACTATAGTACTTATGAAAGTGTGCTACATAAGTGCAATACAAAGGTACTGTAAAAGTAATTTTGGCATAGCATTCTTGAGTCCTCTGCTGGGGAAAAGCGTCCTGATTCAATACAAGTAAGCAGCAGTTTTTAAGTCAAAATACCTCAGGTGAAGTCACCATCCCACATGCTGCAGTATTTATTTCTGAGTAAAACTAATATCTGTAGTTTTAACACAATCTACTTTCAGATTTCTTATTTTCTGATTTGTCATAATTTATTTATGATGTAAAACCTGAATCTGAGTTTTAATTAGGTCTATATTTCCTACAAATAATTATAAATTCTGCATACATGTCTCTGTTTATTCCAATACAAAGTATACAATGTAGCTACCGGCTAATACTTGAACTGCTCCGGTGATTTAAACATATTTTTCTGCTGATAGTTTTTGATCTTCAACCGAATAATGAGCCATATGTGCAGCTTTAAATGTGCATATGTTATCCATTTATTTGTCTACAGCACAAGTTTGTTTTTTACCTATTACTATGTCCCCAGTTCCCATAGACCCTCATTAATGTACCATGCCACATGCTTTCTTTGCATTAGTTTGAGTCCTTTTACCATAACTAGCTCTTTGGCTTATTTTGACCATTCACTTTAATTGCCTTACTTCCCTTTTTACTTTAGTAGTAGCATGCCCAATGGTGTCCACCATCTCTCAGTCCCTTTTGTCAGTTTTTGTGTGCGCCCGGAGTTATTTGGTCATTGCAACTGCCTGCTTACTAGCTGTCTCAGCCTTAGTTCTAGGTTTCTTGCTGGTTATAATTGCCACTTTAGAGGCCATTTTCTTAGTCTGTACCTCTCTCGCTGTGTCCCTTGCCTATTTCCTTTTAAGTAGCCAAGCCGTAAAAATCTTCCTTGTTTGCTGGTTTGCTCAAGTGCTCGTTTTTTACACCGTTTTTGCACTTTGCCCTTAAAGCCCCCCACTGGCTATTATCCCTTTTTGTGCCAGCAGTACTTTTCACAAGCTTTTTACTCCCTCCCCTACTTTCCTCTATACCCTCTGTGCCACCAATGCTTTTTGGTTTGCCATATCCTCCGAGTTCCCTCTTTTACTTTCCATCTCTTCCATCTTGGTTTCCCTTCTTATCAATCTTGTATTTTCTTTTCAAACTCAAAAGCCCCGTCTCTACATCTCTCACCAACCTTCCATGGATGCTTTTGTTGCCTTTCTTACTCTTTACCCTCATGGATTTCTTTTTAATTTTCTTGCTGGCCATTAATGGCCATTAATAGCATTTGGTCTGGTCTGGATTTCACTTTTTACCTTTCTCTCGGTCCCCTTTGCCTTAATGTCGGCATGCTTAGTTAAACTGTCTCTCAATTTATCTGGTGGCAGGAACTTACTGAGGGTGTTGATGAGTAATAGGCCAAAGTCAGAAATAAACTGCCAAGATATTTTCTCATAGCATTTTGCCTGGCTGCTTCCCTGTCCGCACATAGTTTTACCTAAAACACAGTTTACTTCCTTTCCCTTTTCCTATGCAATTCACATTGCATTGCCCTCTTTCACCTCTTTCTCTGTCATCATCACTCTTTCTCTAACTGTGCCTCTGTCATGTTGTTCTCCATTACGTCTACCAGTCTACTGTTTCTCTCATTTACCTCTCCTGTTTCTTTCTAGTTTAAGAGCTTAACTTTTTCTTTTCTTTCATCAGTCCCTCATTTCTTCCTTCTCCTAGTTCTTTTGTTGTCATTATTCCATTCCTTTTTCATGCATTTCCACAATTTTCTCGATCTCTCTTTTTCCCTTGCTTGTGCACCTGTGTTTGACCCGATCCTCTAGGTCTCCCATATTTCATCCTGTGCAGTCCTCTATCTGTGCTCCCTTTTAGTCCTCTCCGTAGGGTGCAGCTATTTAAATCACACACTTATTCTTCACATGGAGCTGCTTTCAAAACACCAGAGAAAAGAGGGAATAGCAGAACGGAGTGAGATAAGTGGTGGATGTGCTAAGGAAAAATCTCACTGAGTTTACATTAAGTGACTCTACTCGGGAGAATCACCTTGATTTGTAAACATGCTGCATATATTGTATGATTATCCTCTGTTTCTATTTACATTGTGATATTTACTGTGCACCGCTTTGGCTTTTGCTTCTTAAGCTAACATAAAAGCTATGTCAATCAGCTATGAATATAAGCTTTAATAGACTTTTACTTTTTTTTAATTATTTCAGTGGCTCAGTGAGAACCGGAACCGGTGACTCATTTACCGTTTGAGGCAGTCATCTTTAGCTTGAATCTAACTCTCAACTGACATTGCAAGTGAGTCAACAGTGCTTTTCCTTTCTTCTGCAGGTCTGGTCGTAAGAGAGGCCAGTATAGAAATCACACGGCAACAGGTGGAGGAGCTATTTGGTCCTGAAGATTACTGGTGTCAGTGCGTGGCCTGGAGCTCCGCTGGAACCACCAAAAGCCGCAAGGCACACGTCCGCATTGCATGTGAGTACACTGTAAGCACAGACGTGAGGGTTAAAGACCAAATGGTATTGTTCATACAAGACGAGTAAGCATGGAGTGTATGAGGGAGTTCATTTTTTTAATACACACAAATATGTGTTAATGCTTAGTGTTTTAAAATTACATATACAGTAAGAAATGCATTAATGCAAATTCAGTCTTTTCTGCCTTTTTGCAAATAAAGATGCACACAGACAATCCTACATGCACAGACACAGTTATCACCTTCACTCTGCTGGGCCCAATATTGCAATATGTAAAACTTTTTTTAAATGAATGATTGCTGTCAGCACTTACCTCTAACGAATGCATTGTGTTTCCTGTGACTTCACTTCACTACGCTTTGCCAGTTGCTTAATTTTTAATGTGAACCAGCAGCAGGAAATGTTTAGTTTGCATCAGCAGTAATTTGACAGACCTTTGAACTAGCATTAAGAGAGTGAACAATGAGGCTGACATGAATGAGATAGAATTAAAAACTGTAACGCATGCATTGTTTCCTGTGAAACCCTCATGGGAAGGTATAGGCAACTTGAGTGGGACCTGTGTGGGAAAGGCAGAGTCATGAGGTGTACATTTTACCTAGAAACACAAAAGATAACATAAGAAAAAAATGTATTCTATGAGAAAAAAGTAGTAGTGCACAACCTTCAAAATTGGTTTCACACTGAATGATAGATGGTAGGGAACATTCTAAGCAGAGACATAGCTCTATTACTTCAGTCTACCATCAGTAGCTTCCTGTTATGGTGAAGAATTTAATTTGACAACTGGGAGTCTGACTATAAGGTCACCAGAAGAACACAGGCCAGACTAAACCCAAGCAGACTCAATATCACTCTAGCAGACAGTGTTACCTTGTAACACTGCATACGCAGTGAGATCACATGGGTAAATCATTTTAGAATTGTTAGACCCAAACAACAGTCAGGGGGAAAGATAAGCTTGATAAATCCTGTTGTGAGTGATGGTCACTCAATGGTTCTTCAGCGACTGTGTGGAAAATAAGTTAAGATGTTTGATGGAAATCACCTTTAAAAAAGCCTTGTTTGTTCTATATAAGGCACAAACACAGTAACATAAGGGATTGTTCCTTCAGAGCTATTTTCACTGGCCTGAGAATTGAACCCAGAACAGTAGTTTTTCCGAGCTTCATTGGTCTGGTCAATTCAGCCACATAAGACAACTGGGACTCGTCTAAGTGCTTAGGTTAGAGAAAGGTCAAGCAGAAAATAAATACCAATAAGAAAATCGACCCAACATTCCCCAGATTACCTGGCCTACACTGACAGTGTTGCTCTGCTTGAGTGAACTCTCAAAAGGACAACTTGGTGCTTTGATAGAGTCCATTCAGCAGAGAGAAGAAACTGCACACATCCCTGTATGAAGTACTTTAACAGACAGTATCACTCTAACAGACACGCAACCTGGAAATATTGTTTTCCCAGGTTGGTCTTATTCATGCTGCAGAAGGAAATCCATCATTTTGACCCCTGTTTTTCATTCAGACTATTTTATTTGGCTGTAAATCTGGCCAACATTTTCACTTTTGCAGGGCTTGGTTGCTTAATTTATTTTATTATATACTTTGTAGACTGCTACTTCCTAAGTAGTTAGTTAATTTGGCTTGTAAGACCATTTGAATTTAGAAAAATGCCACACTCTTTGCATTGCTTTGGAATGGGAGGATGTTTTTCTGTCTGTCAGCAGAGAGTTAGTGACAGCCAGAAATATCCTTCTAAGCTCCGCTAATAACATTCTCGAAGGCAAGGGGCCCTCCTTTGGGTGCAATGAATGCTGGGTAATGTGCTGTTTTTGGCTTATGTTCGGACTGATACACACTGAGAGGCAAATGCAGGCAAGCATATGTATACAGGCTTCTGAGAATGTGAATGTAGACACCAGCAGCACAGACTGAGAACTGAAGGCCACATTGTTCAGTGTCTCTCCTTTTGAACAAGGTAACTGATGTATAGATGTATGGTGGAGTGTATCCATACATACATGTGTGTATGCATGAGAGAGAGATGATGTTTTTGTCTGCATCACTCTATGACTTACAGTATACCTGCCATCCATTTCATCATGCAATAGCAGGTCTAAGCAAGTATCAGTCACAGTGAGTGCAAGGTCACGCACCCAATTTCCCTTTTCATTTAAGTCCTCGTCCACCCAAAAACTTTTTTTTTCTTCTGTTTACGACCTCTAAAACTGTCTGACCACCACTTGTACAGGTGAGTACAGAGCGGTAGTGTGACAACATATTTATTGGGTACTGAGCACACAACTGGGCAAATGAGACTTGGATTATACTGAGGTGTGTGAGAGTTTGTTAACAGATGTGTTGATGTACGTGGTTTTGTTGTTGTTAAACGTAGACCTGTATTTCTTCAATGCATCAAGGCTTTTTCTTTCTTCTGTTTTATTCTTGTATTAGTTACACCATGAATAGTTCTATAAGGCGTCAAATCCTCCACATCTGCTACCACTACTTATAATAACATGTGTGCATCGCTGAGAAGCTAAAATAAGTCTTTGTCTGGTACTTATTAACATAATTTGGATAGTTCAAGTGCTGCCCATTTTTTAGCACTTCTATACAAAAAATTGTCTATGCTAAATTTGAACATTAAAGTTCTATACTATATTAACAAACTACAGTTAGCATGCTATCTATCTTGTATATTTTCCCCTGTGTTTTCCATCACACAGCTTAAATAGTATTTCACACACGTAAGAACTCTTCCAGAGGTTAGGTGGGGGGAAGGTGATGGAGAAGGCCTCTAAGAAGGCTTGAAGGCCCAATAGATATCAGGAGATATCAGGGAAGAGAAAGATGATAGAACTCCTGCCTCTTTTTGACTTTACTCTCTCTCTTTTTCTCTTCCGATCGCTCTCATTCCTTTCCTTTTTTTCTGTGTCGTGTGTATTTTCCGTCTGACTTTGTCTCTCCCTCTGTCCTTCACATTCTCTCTTTGCGTTATAACAGTGATTTTTCCCTTAACCAGATTTGATTACACTCAGCCCCCTCTTGCGATAACCTTTTCCTTCAAATCGACCCAACCTCCCGACCTACCCTGCTTTCGGCTCCTATTTGGATCTACTGTTGTGATTAAAATGCTTCCTGGCAGCTAGAGCTTGCTGAGCAAAGTGTCTTTTCTACCGCACCATGCAACAGCAATTCAGCATCTCTCTCCTACATTCCCATCTCAACTTCCCACTCATTTTCTTCTTCTCCCAGTGCCCACTCTTTTAGTTTCCTTCTCGCTTTGCTCATCATGTGCTCATTGTTTCGTTCTGAAACTTGTGCTCTATCTTTCTCATTCTCCAGGATCTACGGGCTGTTTTAATAACGGTAGAATTAACACTTCAAGGCATTATCTCAATACGCACTTTGTAGCAGGTTAATGGCAATCAGTTTTGCTGCTGAAAAAGTGTCAAACACATAATCAGAGATAATAAATCTCAGTGATTTGTTGCTTTTATGGAGCAGTGCATTCTCACACAACGTTGCACTTGGGTAGAGAAACACAGGTATACATACACACAAATGTGCATGCAGTGTCAGCCATGCTCTCTGGCCCTGCAGCTATCAGGTCAAGTCTTTCTCCTTCAAAGGATTAGCAATATGTCAAGGTCACATACACACAAACACACACACAGATTTGAGGCAATTTGTTCTGCTACCTTCCACTGAGACATGTGTGCATGGCAATCACGAGTTCAGACACAGG
Source organism: Echiichthys vipera (assembly GCF_963691815.1). Lineage (NCBI taxonomy): Eukaryota > Metazoa > Chordata > Actinopteri > Perciformes > Trachinidae > Echiichthys > Echiichthys vipera. The sequence continues at coordinate 18,766,998 of NC_139829.1, read as the reverse complement.
GACACAGGCAGCTACTTGTGTCAACTGGAAAATGTCTGTAAGTGAATTTCTCTTCTGTTCTGTTTATGATGCAAATGTCTCAGCTACATATATTTAGTTTTCCCTTCAATCATGGATGCAGTGGACCAAGAAAAACAAGGCTCAACAGGGGATTGCTTGTGTTAGATTTTAAGCATTGATTAAACCAAATTCTTCTGAACTCATTTAGGCTTAAATCGGCATGTAGCTTGCAACAATATAGGCAGTCATTTGTAACCTAGAAATCTGAAACAACTGCAGTGTGTGAGCCAACCTTTATGAAACTTGCTCCGCAACGCAGAAATCCCATTTCCCCAACAATCAAAGTCTCAATGACATTTAACCTTTTTTGGGCATTTTTAGCAGTTGTATTAATGCATAGTCAAATTAAAACTAACATGAGCCAAAGGATCCATGCTGTTTCACCCTCCACAATCACTCTGACACATTTGCAAACGCTGTCAGTGGAAAACCTTTGGTAGTGTTTTTCTATGACGATATCATCAAAAGAGTCTTGGTTTCTGGCTCTGAGAGAGACTTCATGATGGTCACAAACACTGCATAAACATTTCTATAGTGAGAACCCATAGTGCGTGTGTGTGTTCAGTGTGGTTATGATGTCTCACCATCGCTGTAAGCCACTGAGCTTTTTCCCAGATGTCAGGGACTGCTTCAGTGTACTCTGAAGTGTTAAACTGGTAAGCCACAATTTTGATTTAAACACACGACTAAAAGTCCAAGAGTGAGAAAAATAACTTCATGTAAACTATATATACATTAATTTAACATTTAGTGTATATCCATAATATCTAGAAATTCACATTATAGACATATGGCTATCACTGTAATGATTTGGCCATAATTTAACACATTGACCATACCGTACAGAGTCCAACCATATACAAGGTCTCAACCTAGTCTTGTTATGTATTTGGTGTAGTCTGAAGTAATGTAAAACAGGGATCAAATAACATAATCATGATCCCATATGCATCCAAGAATTGAAACTAAGCATGTACACTTGAAAATGTATTTTCTAGACTAAGATTCTTTTCTTTTATATTCAAATATTTACATGTTCATTTTTTTCTTTATATTTTGAAACCATTTGTTTTTTTTTGTTTTTTTACTGAGGATCAAAAGTGAACAGTTTTCATTCATTTAATTGAATGTGCTTCAGAGTGTCCATGCCATGTCAACAAACTGAGTTGTTTACTTGTACAGAACTTGACTGTGGATGGAAAGACCTTGTCTGCCGTCTAGAGCTGATCACAGGCTGGGAAGTTTTGAAATGATTGGGTGGAGAGTTCAGTGAAAGTACTGGGTGAGTGGAAAGAGACTCTCTAAAGTCACTTAGAGAAAATGACTCCCTATATAACCACACTGAGAAAGATTGTGACACTCAAGGTCACAGCCTACAGTACCTTCAGTTTTTCCTGTTTTGACATTTTGGAACTTTATTGGTTGTTTAGGACACACAAATTGCTACACCACTAACAAATACTAAATACCCTTTGGCCTTAGAACATATTATGTAACATGTCCTCATGAAAAAATATATTTATTATTTCGCATAAACAAGCTATTCAATGAAAGAAATTTCATAACCTGTTAAATGAACTTAAATTGATGTTCAAGAAAAATATGCAATGGAGCCCACAATAAAGTTATAGTAACTTTTGAAATATCAGCATTTGATACATTTCTCAAGCAGAAAGCAATACAAATCCCCCCTCATTAATATAATATAGCTGCTACAGTGGGACTCTTTCATTGTTTATATATATTTTTTTCATTTAATACAAATGGGTTTTAATTTCAAATCCATTTACATATCCTTTTTTCCTAATGTTTATTAAATATTACCCTAACCTCTTGGGGGCCTTATCGCTTATATCATTTATTTTTTTCTAAGCCAGAGGTCTGATTGTTTCCATTGCATGCCATCGTGCAGGAAATTGGATGTCCAAATTATCCTCTCTGAGACCTAAGGAGAGTACTTTGCTTGCTACTTTCTTCCCAAGCAGCTCACATTGCTCTTTATTGCTTGAGTAGCTCCAACAGGGGAAACTGTTATGATTTGGCATGGGTAGCAGGCAGAGACACCCATTTTGGATAATTGCTCTGAAATGTGCTTATGTAGAGGTGCCTGAGGCAACAAACTCACCACAAACATAATAACAGTTTTAGTTGAGTAGTGGAAGAAGTTTTAGAGGGGGAAGAAAGGAGGCGGAGAGAGAGACAGAAAGGAAGGGAGGGAGGAGAGGAGGAGGCTGAGAGAGAAAAGGAAGAGTTTATGCAAGAGAGGTCATTTTGGATAGATGCTTACACCACTTTATTGTGTATGTATAAGGGAGTTCACACTAAATAAGGTTGCCCTCTGTACTTTTCAACCCTGTTGTGGTTCTGAGTTGCTCAGTGAATTTATCTTTGCTTTGTTATATTTATGAAGCTGGATAGCGTTATCTGCAGTTTGGGAGTGAAGTGGGGTCAGTGAATTGATAGGACACAGCTGTACCTCCTCTCCTGTGCACATATTTCCCTTGGGAACATATTTGCACACAAAACACACACCTTACAATGAGGTGAATCCATGGTCCCCTGGTGTCGTGGACACAATGTCACGTTCCCTATTTCCCTAAAATACACACACTCTCAACACATTGCTACCAAACTGGCAAAACGAATGTTGTCTGTCATAGCTTAGCATAATGTGGGAATATGTGTGAGCGTGTATGTGTGTTCATCTCCCATGTGGGTTTGCTTTAATCTCCCTTAATTTCAACTCTCACATCCAACTTCTCAGTTCACCATCTCTCTTACTAATTAAGACCATAAAATTGCTCCTGGAATTGGCTGGTATGAGAAAAGTGTGTCTCATCCCTCAATCACTTCCTCATTCTCTCCTTGTGTCTGTGTTTTTTTTTTTTTTGTGTGTGTTAACGTACGTGAGTCTGTTTTTCTATCCCACTGTGAGTATATTGTGCATGTGTTTGTTGTTATTCTGTCTCCATGTTTGTGTTGTGCCTGCTTGTTAGTCTCCTTCTCCTGTGTGTATTTCCCTCCTCACTGTGACAGTATCTCCCCATTTCTATCGCTCACTCTTTGTCTTCAGTATCTGCCTGTATACTCATGTTCTCTCTGTGTTGTGTGGGTAGCCATGTGGAGGATTTAGGGCTAAAGCTTTGGGTGATTACTCCCATAATGAAGCATCATGCTCTGTTCAGGCTGTCATCCCCACAGGGATTGACTGTACTATGAAGTTATCATTCAGCCTCAGCAATACTCTGTTAACCACACAGAATCTGATAATGATTAGATTTATATTGCATGAAATTAAACCCTCGTCATTTAGGTGGGAGGATGTTCTGGAGAGTTTTGGAAATCTTAAAAGCTTTGTCAGTGGTGTATCCCTAGAAGGGAGACAGCATGATCACCTCTAATGCTTTGTTCAAGCATACAGATTCAAGCAGATTACTTCTCATGAGTAAGTCACCCATTGCCTGCATTTTAACTCACTTACGGAGTAGCTCCCACCTCTACAATATAGCGTAATGGTAGACACAAACCAATTACTTTTCAGAGGTGAGTTTGTATGCATCCCAAATAGACTGTATATAAATACAGACAATGGGTTTTCGCTAGCCATCTTGCTTTCGTCTATTTAGAGTCTGCACAGTAGTGATCGGGCGGTGGAGCCAAGGTGTTGACATCCTGTGCATACACCTGCTCGACCAATCGAGAGTCAGTCACTGCTGTCACTCATGACGTTTCACCCTGTTCCTGCTCAACCACAAACGACTCATAAACCCATTTATCAGTAACACTTGAACATACATGTGTACATCAGTATGATTTGATCCGCAGGCAGCCCCCATGGGTTGATCGAGATGTTTTGGCTTCACTTTTGGGGAGCTGTCATGTCATCTATCTTTATATACAGTTTATGGCCTCACATGATAGGCATTGTCAGCATAATACACTAAATTTCTGCTGTTCAGATCAGAAACCCCCCACTGTAATTCCGTCTTTTAGTAACATTATTATGTATGAACTTCCTACTGTTTACTTCCAGAATATACCAGGGGCCTGTTTCACAAAGCAGGTTTAGTGAAAACTCTGAGTATGTTAACCCTGAAATGAGGGAAACTCAGAGTTTTCCGTTTCACAAAGGGAGGTAACTCAAACCAGAGACAGAGGGGTAACTCTAGCCTGTTTCACAAAGAGAGGTAACTTAACCTCTCGGTCAGTTACCATGGTAACATGCTCTCTGAAACTAACCTGGTCGGGACCAGGTTTTTCTCAGAAAACCTTGAGTTTCTCTCTGTCTCCGCCCTCTTTCAGCCACACACGGTGTTTCATTTCCTCATTCATTCAGTCAGCACGCGAGTTTTGGCGTAGTATAGTTCTGCTATAGTTCCGTCTGTTTTTTCAGAAAATCACTGCAAAAATCAGTCATTAGAAGTTATATTAGGTGGCGACTATTTCACTACCATGGCATGTCCTTCTGATAACAATCCCGTGGATGAAGCTGCAGCATTACTGCGCAGAGAATTAAATATTCGTCGGGAGATGATTATCAAACTATTGATTATAGATGTTCTTGCATTTCCAGGCAATTCTCTGTTTGAGCGGTACCGTTTCATATCCCAGCAGATATTCTGTGTTGCGCTGCGTGTTTTTGCAAACAGGAGTTTTTGTATACAACGTATAAAAGTCATTCAGTAGGCCTACATTAGAAGTTATATTAGGTGGTGAATATTTACACTACCATGGCGTGTCATTTTGATAACGATCCCGTGAATGAAGGTGCAACATTACTGCACAGAGAATTAAATATTCGTCGGGAGATGATCATCAGACTGCGCATAGACGTCCTTAATATACTGCAGCCATAATTACAAAATGAATGAAATGGATCTTTTGAGCAAGTTGAATGTATTTGACTCAGCGTTTCTAAATATAATTCCAGCTTTTCTTGCAATTCATAGGTTCAAAAGTGTGTGCTTTTAATTGGGTTACCGGTATATTAACTACTCCTATATAGCCTTCTGATCCAGAATATCACCTATAATGCGAGGGGGCTGAATATGCACAACACCGTTTCATGTCACAGTCAATCTCACCCCTCCTTACATTTCCAACATTAACAACCAGTAATGCTCTCATATCACAGCAGATATTGTGTGTTGCGCTGCGTTTTTTTTGCAAATGGGAGTTTTTTATACAACATTTATATGTTGTATAAAAAACAGCCACTTACGGTAATATTTACTTTACGATGTGAAACATGCTCAAAATGAGGCGTCACCATGAGACTGTGCTGAGGTTTTACCTGTTTGAAAAATGTTTTTATGTTTCATCTTAAGCTGCGCTTCTCCCCCGTGGGAATGCACTTAAATTAAATAAATTATAATAGGCTACCACTCATGCAGTTCCCCCTGTGATATTACTGTGATTGCAACTGGACTACATTTAAACTTATGCACTGACCCGAGCCGCAATGTTCTCCCGCACCGTCTCCCTCTCTTTTGCTGCTGCAGCGGTGTAAACCTGCACAAACTCACCGTATGAGCTCATTAATATTTCCATTTCCAGTTGTAGCGTAGCGCTTCGCTTCCCCGTTGCCATGGTGACTCGTCGAATCAGGGCTCCATTGATGCTGTCTTTTTATACTTGTGGTGCACGCGCTTAACTCCAGGTCAAACTACTCTGAGTTGATCAACCTAACGCAAATCTGCTGTTCTGGAACCGAAAACTCAGAGTTTCCTATCTCAGAGTAGATCAACTCAGAGTTCCGGGTTAGACTCAGAGTTTTTTTAACCTGCTTTGTGAAACAGGCCCCAGATACTCAATGTATGCCTGATGTCATGCCTTAGATGCCTGCAGTGTATACAGGCAGCATTTCATAGTCAAAGGCACATCCATCGGCTGGCACCTATAGTCACACACTGGTGGTGATTATTTTGATGTGCATTTCAAAGCATTGATTATAGAGCCTGCCAAATGTGCACTATTCATTTTACAGCCACAAAAACACAGTAGCAGTGTTAGTTGTTATAACCTTAAAACTGGCATTTCTTACTTTAGAGGTTACTGTGCAAAACTATCCACCACTTTATTAAAATATCTATATGCAATTAGCTCATTTTGCAGATACATCTTAAGTAGAGGTTTTCTCTCCTGGAATGCTGAATATTTTCCTTTCATTGGTTTAGACTCTACTCACAACAGCCCCTTTCGCTGCTACAATATTTGAGTCTGTGTGAATAGGGGAGAGAGTGATTTGTGAATATGAATTCTAACAATTCAAAATGATAAAAACAGCATGTGCGAATACTTTTTCAAGCAGGATTCAAAGTTCTAATACTTTTGTAAGCTTAGACACATTATCTCTTCCTTTGCCTTTGTAAGTTTGGGATCATGATAAAGGAGACTCAATCAAAGCCAGATTTATGGCTGGGAGGTAAGATAGATTGCAGGTTGGTTTTCAGAGAGATGAGACGGATAAAAGCACATGATACAAGGTGGACTGACTGACATGCCCTTCTATTGAATGGTTTGATATAGAGACTATGGTGGACATTAAAAAGTAAAGACCAAGCAGGTGGTTTAAGTATTAAGAAAGAGTAAGGTGGCCCTGCTGTGTGTTGCCAACGTCTACCTCCTTCCTCTTTCTTTCTGCCTATCATCTTTCAACATCCCACCTGCTGTCCGGACTTCCACCTCCAACCCCCCGCCCCAATCTGATTTTACCTCTACTTCTCTTTTACTCTCTTCAGCCTTCCTTTATATCTGGTAGCCAGGCGACTGTCCTGATGGAATACCCAGAAAGTGACTCTGAGTCGACCTGTTCAGCATTAAAAAATGTTCTATCCAGTGTGTGTTTGTGTGTCCACAAATGATGTACCAAAGCTGACGGATCAGGTGATTAAGAGCACACCTGGGAACCAGGAGAGTAAAAGGACGCAAGGATAACACACACACACAGACGCACGCACGCACGCACGCACGCACGCACGCCGTACGCACACACACATACATACATGCAGTGTCCTCCTATGAAGGTTTTTGTATGGTTTTAAAATCTGAAGGACAGAGGATAGATAATTTGTCTTCTCCAGCTGCAGCCATCCTTTACAAACTAACAAAGTGACTCTCAAACTCTTAAAGTGAAAAAGTTTTTAGTATTAATCTCAAAGATGTCATCAGCTAAATTCTGCAGTTAATGCTTTCATATCGATAAACCTCTGTATATGACTTTGAAATGCGCAACATCATGCATCTGCTGATATGTAGCCAATTTAATGAATCATCCTTACATGCTGACATTCATTAAATTTGCAATATGGGTTACTTTGCCGTACAAATTTTTCTCTCCCATGGACATTCTCTTCACCACATGACATCACTGCATGTACTTCTGTAGCCTGGACATTTTTTTGTCACTGAAAGTGTGTGTGGACAGTTTTTAGTCAGCTTCCAGTACTCTAGTCTTGCAGATACACTTCAAAGTGCAGAAATAAGCATAAAAAATGACAGTTTTGCAGATTTATTCTTTCATATTTACCTGTTTTGAATATTATCAGCAGCTTGAATTGGCAGTTATCAGTGGTTATCACTACCATAGATATGAGGCAGTATGGCCCTACTCACCCTACTAACTAGGCGTTTATTTATTGGTAAGCTGGATCACCCATCCGCGTCAATATTCAACACTGTGACTGCTTGAACCATGACAGTGTAAGAGTAAGGAGGAAGCCTGATGTTGAGGACGGGTCAAACAAACACAGGACATTCGCCCAGGAGACTGAGGTGTGTGTCCTGTGTGAGACCAAAAGTCAATGTAGACTTTTTTAACTTACGTAGGCTTCGTAAGGGGGTCCAGACCATGCTAGTGGAAAATGTTACCATGTGAATAGATGATACCAGCCTTCTGAACCTACTAGTAGGTGTAGCAGACCCCTTCTAACCCGTGTCTATGAGTGGATTGAGCGCCCATTCAATGGAGTTCGAAACGGGTGTATTGAGTCTGTATACTCTTGATTCTAAGATAAATTAGATCACAAACCTTTGAGTTACACCCAGAAGCTTAGATGAATAAAACTCCATCCCCTCCATATGTTCCTATTTGAAATCCATCACACCATTGAATCAGCACCATAAATAAAGTCACCTGCTAAGTCCCGCAACACTGCCATCCCTCTCAGGTTACAGTTTGTTTTATGGCCTTTTTCTATGGCAGGTTAATTATTTTAACACATGTTAAGCTCAGCTGCCAACATAGTGATACAGTATGCTGTATGGCGACAGACTAAGGAGAGGAACAGAAAAGAGAAGGACAGAGTGAATATAGAGCTTTATAGGGCTAGGGGTAGCCCTAGGCAAGAAGTCTTAGTGTGTGTAGTGAAAGAAACTCACTCAGAAAGCGTTGCTGAGACGAGAGAAGAAAACTCAACAAAAGTGGTTTCCCCTTTTGAACTCTTTCAATTAATCGAATTCGGTCTTTTGTGTAAGACTATGTGAGAGAAGAGTGGCATTGAGAGAAACAGATACAGAGAAAAATGTTTTCTGCATAAAGATCACTTAAACAAAACTGTCCTTCCATCCATCCATTTATCTTTCCACCCACAACGGCTTTTGGGTTTTCACTCACGTCCCTCAATGCCTACTCTCCATACTCCTTCCTTTTGTCTTTCTGTCTGCTGTTGTTCTTACCTAAACGTCTAACTAATTGTCTTAAAGTCTGCCACTGTGTAAGCATTTTTTCTCCTCAAAATTAAAACAGCCCTCTGCGAAATGTTCTGTGAAAGAAATGGCAGTGCATTCCACTCTGCTTTGTAATGCTGTCATTTATCACAGCATGTGGACTGTTAGTATGAATCAGTTATTGTCTTTGGCCTGCTTGAGATCCCCAACGTCTGGCAAGTCTATAAGGAATGATTGCAAGGTTTAAATATTGTGCGTAGGGGCGAGCATGCAGCAAAGCAGCCAGTGTTTAGTGTGTGAAGCAGCTAGAGCACTTAAAAGCATGAGTTGTGTGTGTGTGTGTGTGTGTGTGTGTGTGTGTGTGTGTGTGTGTGTGTGTGTGTGTATGTGTATGTGTATGTGTATGTGTGTGTGTGTGTGTGTGTGTGTGTGTGTGTGTGTGTGTGTGTGTGTGTGTGTGTGTGTGTGTGTGTGTGTGTGTCTGTGTCTGTGTGTGTCTGTCTGCCTGCCTGTCTGTGTTAAACTGCCTCTAAGAATATACAGCTAAGTGTTTTTCCTTGTTGTGTACATTTCTAAAGTGACAAGAGAGTGGGAGAAGTCAACATTTGCATGGTTGACTTCAACCACCGACTCCATAATTAACGTGTCATTGTTTCAAGGGAAATTAGGTAATGAGCCTGGTTTACAATGACATGCCACCATCTTGTAAATGGGTTCCATGACTGCTGAATCACAGGTTGTTTTGCAAAATGCCCCCCACACAACTCAGCTTTCAATTGAGACTTTTTGCTTTTGATAGAATTCTTGGCATTAATGTTGAATGTTATGTGTCCATGGTTGTTCTAGTTAGAGATTAAATCATTATCAGTACAAACATGTTTAGATTTTCTTGTTTAAACTTGAAGTCTTGACCTTTGCTGAAGGGCGGCACGGTGGTGTGGCGGTTAGCACTGTTGCCTCTCTTGGTTCGAATCTGGGCTGGGGCCCTCCTGTGTGGATTTTGCCAGTCTGCCCTGCGACAGACTGGCCTCCTGTGCAGGCTTCACTCTACCTCATGCCCAATCCCCGTCAGGGACAAGTTGTTGCAGATGATTTAGATGATGGATGGACCTTTGTTGATAATTTTTTTAGTGTATCATTGAGGTTTTTCACTGGCTTCTTCAGTAAAGTTTTCACCATCAAATCACAACCTTATAACTTCATTAAAGTACATATCTTACACAATATCATTACGATGTAATATCTACAACAATTTTGTCATATGCTCTCTGTCCCACCTCATAACCTTTCCTACAATAGTCATGAAGTTCCCTGTCCCTCTTTGTCTCTTTTCCTCAGACCTGAAGAAGTCCTTCGAACAGGAACCCCTGGGGAAGG
>NC_139829.1:18691894-18751894 GCF_963691815.1 Echiichthys vipera | reverse complement strand
AATGGCCAGAGACAAGCTGAGATGGGTAAGGTGACCCCGGTAGCTGGCCGATTGCTGGATTAGCGGTTAGCGGTTATCAGGTCCCTTAGACCAGGCCCCGCCAGTGCTGGTCTCTGCTCTGGTGAGCGGTGGGCTCCGTCTGGTTACATCAGTTCAATGAAGATCATTGTTAGTGGATGGATGCCGGAAAACAACAGTGCGAGTCTTCATGAGCTTGAACAGTGTTAAGTCTGGTCTGAGTGCTAAGTTACTTGCATTTGGAGTGTAGGGGGATGCCAATTTCATGCCCTGTTGATGGCGGTCCTGATGTCTGTTTATATGCGCCAGGGACACACAGGTAGGCAGCTACTGAAGCCCAAAGTCAAACATGGCGTTATCACAACAACCTCTACCTTAAATGCAAACCAGCCTAAAAAAAGGAGAAAACAGAGGAACTCTAAACTATAACTCCTAACACTCACAAACAAATGCATTAAAGGATAGTAATGATTGGTTAGCTCACCCTGAAATAACACAAGCATCATGGATCTTTAGTAACCATTCACTCGAGTCAGTTGAGTCCTCTCAAATTTTCCGCTATGAAATGAGAAATTGCATCAGACACAAACATCTTGAAATGTTTACAGCCCAACAACAACAAAGAAGTATATACAGGCTGCCAAACAGGGGCGGATCTAGGATTATGGGAGATCGGAGGCTTAGCCCAGAGAGAGGAAAGATGTTTGTGCAAAGTTCTGTTTTTTTTTGGTTTTGGTCATGCACTCGCTTAAGTGAGTGGCTGCATTAACTGTAGATTACATCGTAGGAACAAATATCATTTTCGATCGGGTGAATTTCACTCAAGTGACTCGCACAACCCAGATAATTTTAGTGAATAACCCAAATCCTTAAAATGATCCGGGTTGATCATCACCACTATTTGCTATTTCCCCAGGATATTGACTACTACTTTTTGTATCAAAAGCACTGTCAATAGATGTAAAGGTGAAACAGGTATTTTATCCAGGTAAGAAACGCTAGCAGAATGGCATTTTTTTGGACTTGTTTTACTAAATAAACTAACTTAAATGAACCCGCAGGGATAGGAATGATCTATAGATAGAATTTGTGTTTTGTATCAAACAAAGCAGTGAATCATCCCTTAGCTCTCCAAAATGTTGTGCCGGCCACACCAGAAGAATTAAAGGCATTTTCATCCTGGCCCTCCTCTGGAGAAACGCGCCTGTGTTCCTGAATGTGAGTGTGTTTGTGTGTGTGTTTCTGTACACAAAAACAATTTATGTAATGCTGCTTCCCCGATAGATCCTTACCTTAATCCTCTTTGAGCTAGCATGGTAAGCCCTACGGCTCATCTCCCATCACATTTTACCTTGATCCTCAACCTCTGTCAGAAATCATCACCGTAATCCACAGATTAGTCAGCAATCTCTTTTTTATTCTGCCTGCCTAGGTGAATTATTGAAATGGTGTTAAGATTATTAAAACGCTGTTGCGGTGGTCTATCACTGCAGAGTAATTTACAAATGGTGCGGATGAGAAAGAGCAGCTTGTGGGTAATAAATGTATTGTGGTTGGTTGTTGGTGATGTCGTGAGGGATTGTGGTCATTATCTATCTGTATGTACATAAACATACAGAATATAATTGATCTCTTTGACTCCTTTACTACTTGTACAGTAGAGCAGTGCTGTATTTTATCACCACTTTGTATTTTCAACTAGACACACACACACACACACACACACACACACACACACACACACACACACACACACACACACACACACACACACACACAGGAGGAAGAATATGACATACCATATGTACATCTAGTGTAAGCTGTGATTTTAGGAGCCTTGAGAGGCTTTTCATCCAGTGATAAGCCGCATCAGTAAATTTAGACATTAGCCAGTAGACTGCAGAACTGCATTGGAAATGTGGATTTTCTATTGAATATTTCTCTCTCTCTCTCTCTCTCTCTCTCTCTCTCTCTCTCTCTCTCTCTCTCAATCACTGTTTCCGACTAGACTGAGACTCAAAAATATGCATTTGGAAAACGAGATGTTTATCTTGGTTTTCTCACAATTGGAAGTGACCATAACTGCGAGCACTTACGGTACATTCACCTATCATCTCAATCATCAAGGAAACTGTCAATCAATATTCAAAACAGGAAGCATTTAGTCGCCTTGTTTTTTGTCTCTTAACTGACAACTTGACATGCATCATTTTCTTACGTTTTCGTAGATTACAGGATACACAGCAGGCCAGCAGTGATCATGTAGTTTTAGTTCTCTGTGGTATAAGGTTTGAGTCTTTGAGACAAGGACTTTGTTCTTTGTGTGTGCGGTATGTAAAGGGCTGAGTGGGTGCTTGAGAGTAGAAGATAATGAAGGCGTTTGTGTAGATCCCCTCCACACACCCTGAATTAGGAGAAACTATACTCTCCCCTTTCATTACCCAGTCAAAAGCTTTGGAAGGCTTTGGACCACATATCATCCGCCTTTGTAATCATCCCTTTTAAAAGTAGTTCTTGCAGTGACATGGAAAGAATATTAAATGTGCTGGTGTTGAAATATTGTCCGTTCACTGTTTTTTTTTAAACTCATGCTTTTTAGAAAAAAATTAAAAAACTTTTTTCATATATTTTCTCTGTGATAATTTACCATCTCAGCTATTTCCTCTGTCTCTATTTCCATTTATGTCTCACACACAACAATCACAAATTTCTCACACTCTTCCGTGGACTCTTTCTGTCACCCTCGCTGTCTCTCAAGACCCCTGTCTTTCTTGACACAGTTCTGAGACAAAGCTATGGATTGGTGGTGACATGACAGTGTAGAGTGTACTGCATTGTCAGGCAGCTACCCGTGCTGCCCTCGGCAGTCCTGACAGTGTTGTCATGGATGAAAGAGCACACTGTTTTGACACAGGGTGCAACAGTGTCAAATACAAAAACTCTGTTCTGTCAAGTTTAGGAGTTATTAGACCTTGTAAGTCTTTTAGGAGCACAAAAAACTTTGAAATTTGTAACGTTGTTCACATGAGCCTGTAGCATCTATAAAAGGTCTGTGCCTATACTAATATACTACAATGAACATATTAGAAACGTATTTATGAAATGATTTAGCATCTAAAATTAATTCTCAGTCCTGCTGCTGGCAAGAGTTGAGATAATTTTATATGTTTAACTACCAAAGCAATTGGGACAGCAAACTCCTCATTTGGGACTAAGACTGAAAAAACTTTAATAAGCCAGGGCTTTGAATGATTGCTACCAGTTAATTGCTTTTCACTTACATCACTATGCGGTGAAGTAGTCTTAAGTGAGTTACTAAAGGAGGTCATTGTCGGTGAAATTAATATTTTTATAAATGTGACAATGTGTGTTGATAACAGAACATTATCAGATGATGACCATGTGAAGAAGATAACATGTTTGTAATGATATGAAGAAGCCAAGAAGCTCTTGGCACTGTTGATGATTTGCTGGTTTCAGAAACATAATTCTTTCAAAGGCAGATGGCTTCAGGCTACTTAAGTGTGACCTTGCAGAAGCCGATGTATACAACACTTAGAGATAAGATGCTCCTTTAACTCTTTTGGGAAAAGAGAATATGCTGTTCATGATGGCATCTGCTGTCCTTTTGTCAATCACAACTGTAAAATCAATGCTGCAGTTTCATGCAAAGCTATTCAGAATTCTATCAAATATGGGCTATTGACCAATGCTGGTTTATTATTCTCCTGGAAAATGTTCTTTTTGATGGTGGAACACATTCAAATTCATAGTGTAAAATATCACACCATCAACTCTCTCACTCTCAAAAAAGATTAAGAAAAAAAAACGACTTTGCAGAAACACCAGTTATAGACTGATACATCGCCCGGCCGATATTTGCGTTTTTAAGTGTATCGTAGCGTCCACATGCAGCTCTGTGCTGCAGGAGACGCCTTTTTTAAGTTCTGTATCGGCCATCGGCTAAGGTGGATGAAAAAAAAAACGGTATCGGCATCAGCCCTCAAAAACCATATCGATCGATCACTATTTTTAATCGATTATTACTACAATATCCATGTGGGGTTAGGGTTAAGTAACTAAGATTATTAGTTTTGGTTTTGTTTGGGACATATTATTGCCATGTTAAAATGTTACCAGTATTAATTAATGGAATTAAACTACCAGAGTAGTCAAAAGTGTCGCTCACCCATTCATCACCCCGACATCTATACCCTAACACACATAAAGGACACTACATTTCCTGCATTTGCACTGCGATTTGACATTAGACATACAGTAGATGTACTGCAGTATTTCCCAGTCTGAATGTAATTAAAAGGAGTTGTTCTGTATTATGTCAATTTACTCTTTGTTTACCATGCTCATACTGTACTTTACTATACATCCTTCAACAAATTGCAACTGTCACAAACAGGGAGGTCTCTGATAGTTCAACTAACCCAGCTAATAAAGCAAAGCTGATTTTGTTATTGGGTGGTTTTAATAACACTAGAGAGCTGGAGAGTCAATTAAAAAGGATTAGCATGCCCCCAATCAGCTCAGAGTCTCTTCACGCTTTAATGATTATGGAGTGTCATCAGCACTCCTACACTGTACAGTGAATTAGCTTTGACATGCACACACATGCACAAGTTAAAACATGCGCATAAATGCCTACACACATACACAACTGTGTGTTAGGGAAGTACTGAAAGAGTTAGCTTGCCACTCATAATACAGATATATACTGCATGCACACACACAATTTTAAGGTTAATAAAACGCAGCTTTCTTTTTCCATTTAACAGGTTTTACTATATGCTATTTTGAACTAAAACATAGTAAAAACACTTTCAGCGCACTGCCAGTTTGAAGAAGCAGACAGGAGTACTGACATGGTGCTGCCGTGGACGGGGGAAGCAGCTAAATGTATTTTAGCCACCTTAAAAAAGGAAAGCCTAAAATCGGTTTAAGTGTACGTTATATTTAGATTATTGTCACATTGCCATCAGACAGCCTTTTCCCATGGTACTACATTTTTCAACCTATTCCAACACATAAATACAACTGTGCCATGGACTTTTTTACTCCGCAGATATTGTTTAAGAATAATGAAAAAATATCCCTGAAGGACGAATAATGAACTCATTAGTCAGTTTGTTATCATCCACGAGTATGCTTCATTCTGTGTAGGGATACGGTTGGTGGGTGTAGTTCAGTAGAAAGAAAATAGTTCCTACATGAAACCGCTCACAATCAGGTCTGTGGATTATCTTGAGTAACTGGGTAAGAGGAAAAATATATGTATGTTTGTTTGATTTTGGGGTGAAGAGTCCCTTTAAATGCTCTGTAGCAGCCTGGTTCCTGTGGTTTATTCTGCACAATCTCCCATTGCTCTCACATCATCCCCACTGTTTCTTTCTTCTTTATCTCTCTCTCTCTTTCACCTTCCAATTGCACCTCCCTTCTCTGTCTCCTGTTGTTGCCATTAGTGATGTTAAAGTACTTAGTGAACTGGAGGGTTCAGCAGGAAATATATCACTGTCCAGAGAAATAAAGAAACCAACAGAGACACAGATACAGAGGGCTTCAACACTTTTACCGCAATGACCCGTATCCATGCACAAGGCTGTTCCAAAATTTAACAAGATGTCAATCAACTCAACACTTGCTCACAGCCACAGCCAGGGAAGTCAGTTAAGCAACATAGTATTTTAAGTCGTAAGGAAACTCCATAGTATCTCCCTGGGTGTGCTTTAGTTTAGGTATTAAGGTCCTTAATTTGTAGTCAGAATGGAATGGAATTTCTTCTTCATTGACTTATGTGACTTAGAATCTTTGAATCTTATAAAAGTAATGCATTATGCCTTAATAAATATGAACTATTATTTCACAGGACTATCAACCAAATTTTCACGGTCAACATTTGACTTATTTGTGCCTGAATATTATTTTAGCTTCCATCACTATCACCATATTTTACCCAGCTCTTATGACATATCTATGCTGCAAAATACCTCAAGAACAACTAGCTTGCATTTCAAGAACCCAATGTACAGCATGCCATATTAAAACAGAGAGAACAGGTTTAATCCTTTAATTTCCTAACTTTCAGTTCTTCTATCACAAGCACAAAGTGTTTCCTTTTTTAAACTTTTCCCTGGTGACATTTGAGGTGCTGATTCTGATTCTGAAGTGTTACTAGGCCAGTGTCTGTTTGGGGAAACTTTTCCCTGATGTGTCTGAGCTGTTGAGTGGATTTGGATGTTTTTTCGTCTTCCCTCTTCGTCTAATGATTTGAGCCCAGGATCTCATTTTAATTTTCTATCCCATAACACTCTCACCTAAAACTGTCATCTCTATTTTGATGCCTTTTTGCCGATGACAGCCGTGGCCTAAGGCATTATATTTTCAGGTTGTTAGTCCGTCCCTCTTATGTGAATGCTTCCCATTCTTGTGCATGCAATATCTCAGAGACCCTTGGAGGGATTTTCTTCAAATGTGGCACAAATGTCCACCTAGATTTAAGGATGAACTAACTTGATGTTGGAGGTCAAAGGTCAAGGCCACTATGACCTCATGCACTTCCATCACATTCTACTGATAGCGGTAGCTCAGGAACCCCTGGAGGGATTTTCTTCAATTTGGCACAAATGTCCACTTTGACTGAAGGATGAACCAATTTGAATTTGGAGGTCAAAAGTCAAGGTCACAGTGACCCCACAAAATGTTTTTTTTTGGCCATGACTTAAGAATCCATATGCTAATTATGACACAAATGTCAAACATGATAAAATGATGATCATCAGTTCTCAGAGTTAGTAAGCAATGACTTGTGTTATGCCCCCAGAGATATGGGCAACTTGTATTTTTAATACAATGAGAAAAGACATAATTTTATACGTAATTTTGCAATTGGATAAATAATTTGCTGAGGCATTCCTCTTGTCATACACTGCAAATATTATGGATGGACCAAGGAAGCCTGTAAATGCTGATGAAAATATCTAATACAAGTGAAACAAGCTTAAGTGTCTCATGTCTCAGTGGAAATGGCTTTGCTTTCTTACTTTCAGGTCCAGACTCACCTATCTTCCTTCTCTTGGTTGTTACTAATCCTTCCTGCTCTCCCAACTGTATTTTTTTTTATTTACAATATATTTATATAGTGAAATATTGGTCTTGTAAATATATAAACTTTATATTTTAGGCTACATCTTGTTCAGCTTTAATCCATCCTTCCTGGTAAACTTTATTTCCCCTACATAACCAAATTTCCAATGTTAATGTTCACTTAACTTTTTCATACCTTCAGTGATTATCAATCTTGATTTCCTGGAAATAAATGTATTGCAGAGCAGCTTTAATGAAACCTGTGCTTTCTGGCTGAATTGAATTTTCACCAGTGTAATTTTATTAAATTGTCTGTCAGCAAATGGTTGGAAGTATTGTGGTTTCAGTTAACTCAATATCACAACTCTTTGTTAATAAATGTCTTGCCCCTTTGCTTCATACTTGCCATGCCTCAAGCTTTACTATTTGTCTTGTACTCTCTTCCCTGGTTTTCAAACTTGCACTTCACTGCCCTTCCTTTACTTTCTGCACATCTTTTTTTCCGATTTATTCACCAACCACCTGCACCATGCCTCAAAAGTGCAGCCCATCTATCAATCCTTCACAGTGGTAGTCCATCTCTGTAATACCTATTTCTTTGATGCTTGAGAGATGGGTTGGGAAAGCTGGCAGTAGCTGAAGATACTGTTGAATTTTTTTTTCACCAAACAGACATGCTTTATGTTTTGACACAAGGATTCTGAGGTAAAATATTATCCTCAACAACTTCCTGCTGTCTTTTCATAATTTTCTCTCTTTTTCTTTCTCCTCTGTCCCACGTTCCTCATATGGCTTTTACTTTCCTTCTCTTGTTTTTCCAAGTGCTGGGTCTAATGGATCACCCCAGCATATCCTCCCCATCTTGTCTCTCCACTCCCTTTTCTCTCCATTAAACAACTCGTTCCGCTCCTCGTCCATTTTTCTTTCCCTAATTGTTGACATAGCATGGAAATTCCAAATTGCTCGATCTCCCCCTCACCTCCTCATTACCTTTTCATTTGTCCCTTTCATTCCATTGCACTCTCTCTCTCTTACTCTCCCTCCACAGGCTCCCTCTCTCGCTTCCGCCCTGTATTTGTTGACATTGTCTGGTTAGCTTTAATGGATCACCCACAGATATCTGCTTCTAGCCTGTACTCCCTGTTTCCTCATCCTCCTCCACCATAATCACCGCCTCCCTAACTCTCTATCTTTTTCTCACTCCTTCACCACTGCTGTGGATATACCTTTTCTCTATCCGACCCTCTCTTGAGGGTTTTCCCCATCCATCTTTTCCTCTCTCTGTCTCTCTCCACTCTTGAATGTTGACGTGAGAGGGTGAGTCTAATAGATCACTGTGAAGCATCTGTACCTGAGTTAAAGCTCAGAGGTAACGGTGTGTGTGTGTGTGTGTGTGTGTGTGTGTGTGTGTGTGTGTGTGTGTGTGTGTGTGTGTGTGTGTGTGTGTGTGTGTGTGTGTGTGTGTGTGTGTGTGTGTGTGTGTGTGTGTGTGTGTGTGTGTGCACGCATGTGTGGACCCTAGAGAAGCCAATGCAGGCTTTCTGTTCAGCACATCTGTGACCCCCTTTAGTGCTGAGCAACTTCCCTGTTTTGCCTCTCTTGTCCTTTCCTCTCCTTTCCTTCATTTCACCTTCTGCCATGAGCTAACATTTCATAAAGGGATCCATTAACTTTGTGGCTTAATTTCAGTTTTCAGCAACAAACTGTAGATGTAAGGTATTTCAGTTATTTCATATGCATTATAATTGCTACGCTCTTCTACATTAGAAAGACACATATTTAGAGTCACATTTACAAGAAGCTGAGTAAAATAATACTCATATATCATATGTGCATGCCATGCATCATTCAGTGGAAGTGTACCAAGGTGCAGTGGAGTATGTTATAAATAGGCCTCTATAGGCCTGTCCCAGTCCAACTGGGTGTCCTCCAGTGTCCCAGTTCTGTCTGTGTGGGACATATTGGAGAGCGCTCTGCTCTTCTTCACACTGCTGCACATTTGGGATTCTGTCTTTTTACATGCTTCATAAACGATGCCCAACTACATTTTATTTCCTAGTGGTATACAATTCTTATGTACAAGACCTCTGAGAATTATCTGCCCTTGCCCACACATCGATTTCAGTAAATTGTATGGTGTACTATATACATCTCTCCCTCTTTTTTAAATTGTGCAGTAGGCCTGTAGAAAGTTCTCTTTTTACTTGAACATATTTCTCTTCTGTAGTTCTGAGGAACGCATAATGCACTGTACCTTTTCTTTACTTTGTCTGTAGAATCAAAATTCATATTTACAAATCAAAAACCAAAGATACTGTCTGTGTTTGTAAATGTGTTGCCTTGTATGTCTTGTGTAACAGCATAGGAACATAAATAACAAAAATAAATTGTGTTCTTAATTGAGTTATGTAAAGAAAAATAAAACTCTG
This sequence comes from Echiichthys vipera, assembly GCF_963691815.1. NCBI lineage: Eukaryota > Metazoa > Chordata > Actinopteri > Perciformes > Trachinidae > Echiichthys > Echiichthys vipera. Next base: position 18,742,352 of record NC_139829.1, on the reverse strand, counting down.
AAAAAACTTAGAACAGACAACTTTTAAAATGTCTTTTTGATTATAAATGTGGGATGGCGTGTCGATGCGACCTTGTTATGTCAGTGTGGTTAATTAGGTCTTTGTGTCACTCGTGTGGATCTAGTTAATTAAGCTGTCAGAGTCTCTAAAATCCCATGTTGGCAAGCACACATATATGCACAGACACTGACAACCACACACACGCACACTCTACCCACTTAGATCCTGTATATAAATATATATGTGTGCACATGCACAGTGACCTTATGTTAACCTGCACAATCTGCCCGGTCTGCCCAATCCTGGCATGTATTGTATTGTAGTAAGGTAGGTGGCTATAGTAAATTCCCAACAGTAGCAGTGGGCAGCAGGATTGTCCTAATCACCTCCCAAGTGTAGTGAGGATGCACACAGAAACACCAGGACATATGGCCAATTAAGACAGCGATGTGAAATGGCACATATATACTGTAGGTGACTGAAAATCTCACTTCACACAATCAAGTTATTGGTAACAACTTATCCAGACTGCACACACACCGACACTGTTCTTGAATATAGCCTTGAAAATAAATTTCTTGGGGCTGTATTTGATATCTTTCAATGTCTCTTCTGTCTGTCTAGACAGTTTATTCTAATTTTTGCCCATCTGTCTCTTTGCATAACATCTCCCTGTTGTTTATTTGCTTTTTCCTGACTGTCCGTCTCTCATTGGCATCTTGTCAGTATTGTTTGCTTCCGTATTCTGTTCCTAAAAAATGTCTTTAAGCAAGTCATAGTTTTTTAATGGCAACCCAAATTGTCACTGTTTGTCCCTGCCTGTTCATTTTAGATGTTTCTGCTCAGTTCCTTCTTGGGAATACATTTAAACATTGCATTTGCATTGAAGTGATTTTGGGGTGAGTAAAGAAAAAAAAGTCTTTGTTTGTATTCTGTGGATGCGAACAAGTACAAGGGACTAAAACGCATTGCTAGAATACAAAGGAAGATAGATTTTGTTTGATTCAAAGTAAATAATGGGAACATGCAGAAAGAGGAAAGCGTTTTACTGTAGTTGAGCCCTTGAAGTCGAGTGGACAATTAGTCCAGAGGTTTTGTAGGCACAAGAATGTAGCCATTTGTATTTGTTACAATGCTACAAATTGGCAGGTATACATAGATATGCTAAGAGAACAGTCATGGCAGTGTGGAGGAAGGCGAATGAACACACACAAACACAAACAACACTATCTGCACTTGTTTTTCCAAATAATTGGTTGCTACCTTGTGCTCATTCAAATGATAGTAATTCTGTAAAATGTTAGAAAATATACATATATTGTATAACAACCGATTGTTTACTTCATTCTACAACACAAATGCAGTTGTTGGTGCCTCTGCAGTGTTCGTATCCCAGAAATATTAAGCGACTCCAAAAATTGGTTTCTAATCCTAACCGAATCATTTGATGCCTAAACTTAACCGCTGTTTTGTAAGGTATCATACAAACAGATGAGAATATGTTTGGTATGACAGCAGCTGTCTAATCAGATAAGAGCATAAAGTGAAAGTAGGGAAGATATTGTATAGTCTGGGTTAATCTATATAAGATAAACATTCCTGTTACCGTGTAAATAGATAGAAATGTATCTTAATTGTGCTGAAAAAAGTAAATATAATTTCGTTGCCACTACCATTGTGGATACAACAGTATAGCAGGCTTCCCCCAATTTTATTTTATTTAACTAGTGGCTTTTCTTAAAGTGGTACTAGTACAAGTAACTTTATGCTGCTATTATTGCTTCCATCGTTTTATTTTAACTACACATTGAGAAGCCTTGCGAAATGTCATTCTATTTAAGTATAGTGACAATAAAGATAATTTACTCCTTCAATCATATTCATTACAGCCTGCTGTTGTATTCACAGTGATGGCCATGAATGGGGAATAAAAGAAACACTTCCTGGTGTGTCATGGTAGTTTGATTTCAGTTCAAGTACTCCATGTATTTGATGCTGAGGGAAGCAATTTAAGACAAATTGTTTTTGTTTATCTTACAACATGAATGTTACTCTCCTTTAATTGTTTGAAACAACAGTCTTTTTGTTCATCTTATCACAATGAGTTAATTGTTTTGTCTAGTATCAATTCACACAAGCTCTCTCTCTCTCTCTCTCTCTCTCTCTCTCTCTCTCTCACACACACACATGGCTTTTATACACACACACACACACACACACACACACACACACACAGCCTTCACCATATTCATGTGCACTGTTGGATTAAATTTCTATTAGCTTTCCTCGATTGAGTTTGAAGATTGTTGATTAGCCAGTAATGGCCTTTGTTACTGCACTAATGAATAGCTTGATTACTATTCTACTTAGCTACACATCAGGTGGTGTATGTGTGTGTGTGTGTGTGTGTGTGTGTGTGTGTGTGTGTGTGTGTGTGTGTGTGTGTGTGTGTGTGTGTGTGTGTGTGTTTGTGTGTGTTGGTTGGTGTTGGTGTGTTTGGCGTTTGTTGGTATTATCCTCTGATGAACACACACCGACAGCTATAGCCAATTGTCTGGGTTTGTGTCAAGAAAGCTGATGGCAACAGAAGAGAAAGATGGATGGTCTGTTACGCCAACACTCATCTCTCATTTTCCCTCTCTTCTCTCCCTCTCTCTGTCTGTCTGTGTCTGTGCCTCTCAATATGTTCTCTCCCACCTGCTCTCCATTTCTCCAGCTACTGTCAGTCCACTATTGTCTTTTTCTTAATTCCTATGTCCACCTCCACCTCTTTGTCCTCCTCTGACTCTATCTCATCTGCGCTCTTTTTCTTTTTGTTTCTTGCCTTCCTGCTTTAATGTCCTCCTTTTCTCCTTTCTTGTTTGTCTTTGTCCCTGTTTATTTTCTGCTGACTGGACTGACCAGCCTTTTGAGAACTGGGTTGGCATATTGCATTTTTTCTGTGTGTGTGTGTGTGTGTGTGTGTGTGTGTGTGTGTGTGTGTGTGTGTGTGTGTGTGTGTGTGTGTGTGTGTGTGTGTGTGTGTGTGTGTGTGTGTGTGTGTGTGTGTGTGTGTGTGTGTGTCTGTGTGTGTGTGTGTGTGTGGCTTTGTTAATATGTCTGTGTGAGCATAAATGCATGTGTGAGTGTTTGATAATGGAAACAAGCATGCCAATTACAGTAATGGCTCTCTAGATGCCAGTCAGAGCCAATAATGATGAGTGTGGCACATCTGGCAGTGTGCATATGTGTGTATCTGAGTGCATGTGCTGGTAGGGAGGGTGGGGTGTGTTTGTATAGGAGGGTGGGATGATTGGCAGAGGAATTATGCTTCTCTGAAATTACACATAAATGTCTCAGCAAAGCTTCATGTACAGTAGAAGAGTGTTTTTCTTATGTTAAAAGAATAGCCATAAAACCAGCCATATAAATTTGAGCTGTACCCATGCTGAAAGTTGGGAGCCCATCCACCACCCTACTACGTCACCTGATTTCCTTCTTTTCTCTGGATGTGATTAATTAATATGTGGATTACATATGACTTACAGTGCATTACTTTTCGTTGTTGAATGTACGAACATTGTATGAGGACAGCCTGGAGAACTGTAGTTCATGCAGAGAACCTGACACACACACATTCTCCTAATGTAAGAAAATGTATCGCAATGACCTGCCCGCCAAGCCAATTGATTGTGTGATTCAGCTCTCGTCTGGAGGCAGGTTTTAATTGGAAATGAAAAAAAGCAAGTGGCATTAAAAATGTACATATAAAAAGTGTGGGGATTTTGGATGGAGTGCAAAGCTGTTTTTTTTTTAGTTTTATGAATCAGCAACAGCATTAGCACATCATCAGGATGAGTCAGACAAATATGTGCCAAATTGATTCATAAACTTAAAAATATATGATAAAATTTGCATTGTGGTCAGACGATACAACATGAACTTTAATGGCTCCAACTCTTTGTATTTTCCCATCTTGATTGTCCCTTCATTGTCTCTCTCCTCTGATGTCCAACAACCCGGTCTCAGCTTGCCATTAAAATTAAGTGGCGAAGCTTGCTGCAGCGGTTTCGGGTGGTGGTGGGGGGAGGTTTGGATTATTATGGATGCATACATGATGAACGCTCTGTCCACGCCCACACATAGGTACTGTAATCACTTCGGTAGCTCTTAAAGCCACTCATCTGTGGTCTTATACGGATCCAGATAATATAGCTAATCAAGGGGATAATCATATTAACACTTCAGTGATTCCCACACATACACAATCACACACACACATACACACACACACACACTCACACACACACACACACACACACCCACACACACACACACACACACACACGCACAGCTCGATTTCCCTGCGTGTCTGATTACAGGACCAGATTTTTTTTGTAACTGGTCTATTTGTATTTCGTCATACCCTTATTGTGTATCTGTGTGTTTGCGCCTGCTGCTACTTTGAAAAATTAATGTTGTGATTCAGTGGCAGATTCTATCCATGGACCCTGTATCTCTGTGCTGTTATCAACTCCCATATGAGACTCTTTGTAGCGGCTCTACAAAGCATGTCATATTTTAGCATTTGTCATAGATATTCTTTGCTTTGTTATCTCACTTCTTGCTCTATGCTCTGCCATTTGTTTTGCTTTTGCAAGATTTACACTGTGTTTCTCTTTGTGACACAGTGTGACTGTGATGTTTCTGCTCTCAGTAGCAGAGACAGCAAAGCTTTGCGTTTCAAAACATTTTGTGCTGAACTTGAGTGCAACAAAAGAGAGTATATATCTATATATCTTGGCCTACTTTTATCTTACTCAGCATGCGACCAAGCTTTTGTTCTCCTGCCAAAGAAAGATGCATATTTCAATAGATTGTGCAATACATTACACTTTACTCCTGCCCTGATATTGCACAGCATAAGATGTGACATTTGTCCTTAAGTTGCGAGTAAGAAAACATATGTAAGTATTTACGTATTAGAATAAATCACTCCTCATACACATAGTGTATATTGTTATATCCAAACACAAGCATGGACAATATTAAGAACTGAGGAAAGAAACTTTTTCTTTTATATAATATTCATGGGGTCAATGTTTGAAATATGTAGGCAAATGAATGTGTAAGTCACTGGGTCAATCAGAAAGACAACATGAACAAAGTGAGTGTCTAATTCATCAGACAAAGCCTGTATCACTTTGAAAAGAAATCCATTTGATTTTTTTGTTGTTTTTTTTGTTTAAAGAACAAAAAGGAATGGACTCTTCTTGAACCTTTTTTAAATCCTGTTAAAGTTGAAACAGAGGACAAGAGTATTGCCTATGTTTGTGCACATGATAGTGTGTCAAAATGTGTATGTGTGATCACAGATTGCAAGCATTTGAAGTATCTTCACATATGCATGTATAATGCCGTAATTTCCTTTCTACACCATGGCAATAACCAAGAGGTGTGTGTGTGTGTGTGTGTGTGTGTGTGTGTGTGTGTGTGTGTGTGTGTGTGTGTGTGTGTGTGTGTGTGTGTGTGTGTGTGTGTGTGTGTGTGTGGGTGTGTCTGTGTGGGTAAAGTGAGACAAACGTGATGTGGGGGCGAGAGTTAAAATAACAAATACACATTCTCCCCTGGGGTTGGCTTGATCCAATCAGCCACCCTCTGCCATTCACACACAAACACTCTTTTACACCAGCTGTGGTTAATGATCCAGTGGCAGTGGTAGTATAGCCACCACATGTGGTCCCTTTGTCTGAGCCCAGTGGAGCACACATCAGTCTCACATGCTTCAGCCTTAAGGCATCATCAAAGGCCGCAGCTATTTTCAGTGCATCATCTCACCAGGGCTGACAACTAATATGAATTTAAGCTGCCAGCAAAGGCCTGTATTAGTATTATCATATGGGAAAATGATCCGGTAATGCATTTGTGAACATATATTATGTTAGAATGGCATTTTGTGCAACAATCACTAACGTCGCTATACAAGATAGATTACTTGAGAAACTGATTATATGAACACAGAATCCATGCAATGTAAGTCACAAATGTTGTTATTAGTTGTTTGTTGTACTTTTGCTTTCATCGTTTAGATGGTATAACAGTTACATTAAATGTGATGCTGTTATGCTTAACATTACAAGGTCTACTCAACAAGTAAGTCAAATAATTTAGGTCTGTGTGTGTTTTTACATTTATTTTTTAAATTCTTTTGATGAAAAAGATAACTTACTCTCATTTTTTTTTTGCATAATTTAATATTGGGAGGGGATGTGTTGCCCACATTGTATATTATAACTACTGCTTTGCGGCAACATTACTTTTGGTTAGATTCCAATGGAAAATAACAGATATTTGCCTTTGAGTATTACTTTTAGTTACAGACACACACAGGGTTATCTTCTGTGTGCTTGTTTTAGCGCTACAGCAGACATTTGCCAGAGTAAGCAATTTCTAAAGTAAAAAAGGTCCCCCAGGTTAATTGGAAGTGGACTTCAAATAGCTTTTTAAAAGAAGGTAGACATATTTGTGCTCATTGGTTTGTTGACTGACAGTAGTTTATTAACAGTGTTTGGAGGGAAAGAAGAAACTATAAAGCAAAGTCAGTAGTTTAACACATTAGCAGCTGAGTTTCCACATAAAGTAAGTGTAGAAAATATTAGAATAGAGATTGTGATGAGACAATTGTAGTAGTTATTATGTAAGTGTTTAAAGATGCTTGAGAGTTACTTAGCATGAACAAGACACTTGATTTAATTTGAGTCACTTTAGATGTTTTTTGTGTGTCCTCTTCCATGAGCTTTAGTGCCCCTGCTGTGTCAGGACTTTTTGAACAGTCATACTTTTTGTCCAGGGAATCCAGGGGCACGACATATGTGTGTGCTACAGTATTAGCCACTGCAGTCCCCAAATAAACCCAACAGAGAACTTTGGGAAATGTGCAATGTGGGAAAGTTGTGGCTATTTCCAACTGGTACTGTAAAAATAGCTTGCACTAGAAGAGACAGAGTATATGATATAATCCACTGACACTAACCATCTTGCATTAGAATGGTTGAATACAGACAGGATCCATTTGCATTCCCTGTGGGCTCATAAGGTAGCTTGAAAGGATATTTCACTTGGGATCATTTTCATTTTTTCAATCCTGGTTAAATTATTTCATTTCCCATCAATATTTCATGTCCCTAGGGTTGTTGGTTCCCCGTCAGAGTGCAGATATTTTGTAACAGCGCTTTGATCATCGGGAGGCAAATTCACAGACGATTACTGGTACCTTTTTTATTAAACTTGATATACATCATAAACCAGTAAAATACCATGTAAAAGTAAGCAAGAGACTTACTTACATGTCGAATAGTCTTAGGAAGAAGTGCACTGCCACAGTATGTGCTGTTGATTTAGGAATACAGGTCTACAACTGAATTTACTTATTTGTGAAGATTTATGAGGGCATGAGTTGGATCGTTTAAATTTACAGTGTTTTCTGCAGAGAAATCTTTGAGTAGTGATGCTAAGCTGTATTCATCTTGACTTTGACTGTTTATATTAGTTTTATATGGTTATAGTCTGACAAGTGACCTTGGATCTCTGAAAAGATTTATACTGTATTTCAGTGCTTCTTTGTGACCACAGTACAACTTATTTAACTATCCTGAGCATGAATAAAAATAATCCATATTACATGCATTGTATTTGCTTTTGTTTGTGAGACCGAGAGAGAACACCTACACTTTTTTTTCCACTTGTACCGTTCAAGGACAAACTCCGCTTGGACTGTGTATAGATATGTCTTGTATGTTTGTCTTAGTGTTTCTCTCTCAGTATAACCTTTACTTTGTAATACAAACTGAAAGGTCACACAGCATCTCACTAAAGATTGAGAATTCAAGGCCAGAGTGAGCCCCATGGCCAAAGAGCACTGCCCAATCTCTAAAGATCAGAGAGAGAGAGAGGCAGGTAGCATAACAGAGAGAAGAATGACAGCCAGGCTCGAGCAGGCAGCTGAAGAATAACACTAACTTTCCTCTTTTCTGTATCTGAGATTTCCATTTCCTAATGTGAAGGCAGGAGGAAATTAAACAATGTGGATTAAAAAAAGCTCAGACATTTATGTGCTTGCTATAAAGCTTGGACAGGCTGAATTTATCATTTAGCATTTGGACCAGTAAATACAGCACTCGGGAAATGTGATTAGGCTCGTAAATAGGATAGTTTCCCGCTGTCTTACCCTTCACCCAAGGTACCTTGCGAAAGCATATGCTCGGGACATTTTCCTCCTTTTCTACACTGCCACCCATACTGTGAAGGGTCCACTGTAGATCTTTGCTGTTACAGCCATATGATTTCTGTGATTCGATGCATAGGCAAGGCAAGTTTCTTTATATAACACAATTCAACAACGAGGTAAATCGAAGTACTTTACATGAAACATTAAAAACTTCAGAAAGAAACACTTCACACACAGATCAGGACATTTCTGAAAAATAACTTTAAGTCAATTGCAGTTGGGGTACAGTGCAAGCAGTTAAGAAATGATTGTGTTTACTGAAAGGCAGCGAAAAAACAGAAAAGTCTTCAGTCTTGATTTAAAAGAACTAAGACTTGCAGCAGATCTGCAGTTTTCTGGAAGTTTATTCCAGATATGTGGCACATAAAAACTGAACGCTGCCTCCTTATGTTAAGTTTTGACTCCGGGGACACAGAGCAGACCTGTCCCAGATGATCTAAGATTTCTGGATGGTTCGTAGCTGAGCAAAAGATCTGAAATGTATTTAGGCCATAAACCATGCAGTTCAACATCTTTCTTTAATTCAACATTTTTCTGTAGGCAATCATTGAATCACCCATTATTTCTGTTGTTATTTTTACATCATTGCCCGCAAAGTACATTTATTTGGTTGTGAATGTTATATTTCATTTCTAAAACATAGGTTTTTGCATCTTCCGCCTTACTTATGAACCTGGCAGATAACAAAACGATGATCACAAAGAGCCTCCTTTCTTCCACATATGTAGTTATTTACTTGGATTATGAATTTAGATATATTCTCAAAGCTTTCTGTGTTGAACAATGGGAAAACCAAAACAAGCTCATTCCAAAACACCCAAACTTGATTCTTTTCGCTCTGTTCATCCTGTTTTCACAAATGAACTGTTAAGGATGAACATCACTTTCAAAAACATTATTTTTTTCCTCAGGGCGGATCAGCTGTGAAAAGAAGATTATAATGTGGTCTTGTAATTTCCCTCAGCTGGCAAGATATAATGAAGCAAAAAACAACAGGGAAAAAATCCCGCTCGCTAGGGTGAAAGTTCTATGTTTTGGGACCTATCCATCACCCCAACCTGCCTTTTCTCTTTGTATATCAGAGGTGAACCTTTATACCAACCTTTATTTTCTCCTCTCTCTGTTTCTCCCAGGTGGAGTGGTTGAAGAACGAAGAGATAATTGACCCAGCAGAGGACAGAAACTTCTACATCACCATCGACCACAACCTGATCATCAAACAGGCACGTCTGTCTGACACAGCCAACTACACATGTGTGGCCAAGAACATAGTGGCCAAACGACGAAGCACTACAGCGACTGTTATTGTTTACGGTAGGTTTGCATAATTTTGTCTGAGTGTCTTTGTATGTGTGCGCAAGGAAAAAAAATTGCCACTACACTTTTTCTCTTTTCGGGAGTGTAGATGACATTTTTTACGTAAAGAAACACACAAAAAGTATGAATATCATATAATCAGATTGAGCTTAATATATATTATTCTATTTATATGTCGAATTACTTTTAAGTTTAGTTTTATTTATATGTTTTGGATGTTCCTGTAACACCACTACTAACACGTTGTGAAGTCACTTTTGCGTTCAAGTTTATTAAACAGTGAGTTGATTTCACTGCTGCTGAGGTTCTTCTTTTTTTGTGTCATCTCTCCAGTTCTTGGGCATGTGACAAAGTTTGCATACAGCACAACACCTGCCCTTACAGTATATAGTGTTTAGGGGGTGTTACCTTTGCAAGTAAACAATTATGAGCAGATGGGATTCATCATTCAGGACACCTGGGTAAGAGCAGATTTGGATGGTTAAAAATGTTGGTGCTTCTGGAGTTGACTTCTCTTATTGTTTCTCTTAACAGAAAATTAGGAGTAAATACAAGACTTATTTTTCATGTTGCTGCATGAGGCCCAGTGTGTCTGATCAGCCAAGCCAGCCCCCATCTGCTATATGAAATAAACTCTACTACCATGCCAGTACACTCTATTTGTGATTGGCCTGATATTCCCATATCACCCTTAACCTCACCCAATTAAAATCCACCAATGACGCCTTTATATTAGAACACTGGGGCTTTCCAAATGTCTGTGCTTTCAGCCAAGAGTCCCATCACCATATGAATTGTGCAGCATATGGCATGATAACAGCTGTGGAAAAAAAAAAAGCGTATAAAAACTTTAGCTGAGAAGAAAAAGCTTGTTGACAGAAGGAAAACGCTTCATATTTTCCATTTTTTTTCCCATTTTACAAAATGCCAACCTGACATGAGAGGAAACACTTTGAGGAAAAACAATGTATAGCAGAAAACACAGCACACACGCAGTGTTTCTCTCAAATATAACACTGTGTCTATTCACTCGGTGGAGTGTTTCAATCAACAATAAATGTGCATGTGTGCGTGTTCCTTGCAGACAGCGAGAGATGGAGTGGTTTGACACTGATGTATCCTTACAGAAATAGATTGTTCAATCTGTGGCTCAATCTTCTCAGCTCCAGAAAGGCCTGACTGACACTGTTGACAAGGTGAAATAGTAGCAGAAAAAACAGAGGAATATGGAGGGGGGTAGCTATAGATGGTGGGAGACAGGTGAGGAGAAAGGAGAGGCAGAGGAGAACATTGTGGGAGATGGCACATGAGTGAAGAAGAAGAAAAAAAAGAAAAACCTAAGAAAATGATGACAAAATGGACTTTACCTGATTCTACCAGTTACTTTTTCTCTGATGATTCATTCTAATTGGATGTTGGGAAAGGAGTGGGCAACATCCGTTGGCCGGAGACAGAGCTGTGGAGATGCAGCAGAGGAATTTCAACCCACCTCAGTCTCCTGATGTCAACTCTGTCTCTGGGTGTCCTTGTGACTCATTTTAACTTTTACCTGATTTCTCTCTTTCTGCTTGTGTCTCATCCGCCCCTCATCTTTGTCGGCACTGTGCTGCCACATTTTGTTTTTCACAAAAAAACAACAGTAATACAAAATAATGGAACAACAGTAGAGTCTAAATGTGACAGGATGCAGGGAAATCTTGTAGAGGTACAGAGAAAACAAGAGGAAGAGAGTGGATAAAGATGTGTTTTAGTGAGTGTAATCAGCGGGAAAATATTTCTACAGTAGTAGCAGCAACAAAATGTTGCCCAAGACTAGCCACTATGTGAGTGTGTGTGGTTTGGGTTTGCAGAAAAATCCAGCTGTTGTCACTCAACGTTAACAACTCAGCCTCAGGCATCTGAAAAACACATACTGAGTCCATCGAGACCGATAATTTAATTAAATCAAACAACACTTTAAAATCACGGATTTCACTGTGATACAGATACAATGTGAGAATAAACTGTGGTTCATGTGCAGTGAACAAGCAACAGCTGGCCAACAATATTCCACACCACAAAGGCAAATTGTGTCAAAAAGTGTGAGTGCAGTTGTGTTTATCAGTATAAAAAATACATATACTTCTTGTACTGTGGCTCTAAGTCTAATCACCTCTAGAATAAAGACAAACTTCCTATACAAGAAATCTAATACACATTTGCGATAGTATTTAGAGCTGAAGTTTAACAATCAGTTCTTTTGACAAACTGTTAACCAGCAAATACATGAAAAAGTGGAAATGAAATAAAAGATAAATAAATAGTTGGTTGATGTTTTGTTATAATGGCTGATTAATGCATGTATTCATAACTATATTGATTAAGTTACTGGTCTGTGTTGCCACAGTGAACGGTGGTTGGTCGACATGGACGGAGTGGTCAGTGTGTAACAGCCGCTGTGGACGGGGTTTCCAGAAACGAACCCGCAGCTGCACCAACCCTGCCCCTCTCAACGGAGGACTGCCTTGTGATGGACAGGCCATTCAGAAACTGCCCTGTACCACACTGTGCACAGGTAAGTCTATTCTAGTCCAATTTCATCTAGATTTATTAAGTTAGATCCCTTTTGTTTTGGTAAACTCTACTGTATCCACTTCACTGTATTATACTGTAGTTTATCCTATTCTTCTTTGTGCTATTTTACTCTGTCCTTAACTCAGCTGCATTCCACGTCTTTTGTACTTTTCTGCCCTATACATGCTACAATTTGGGAAGTTGGGACATAATTGAGAGCATTTTACTCTTTTCTTTCCCATTTTCATTTTCTTGGCTCTTTTCCCCATCCTTTCCCTCTAGTGGACGGTGTGTGGACAGATTGGAGTAAGTGGTCGGCCTGTGGGACAGAGTGTACACAGTGGAGGAGGAGGGAGTGTAACAACCCAGCACCAAAAAATGGAGGAAAGGACTGCGAGGGGCTGGTACTCCAGTCTCAGAACTGTACCGACGGACTCTGTATGCAAAGTGAGTTGACAATAATGAATCTTCTAGGGTAGAATCATCGCCGTATTTGTTCTTAATGTATTGAAATATGTCACATATCATACATAACCATGACAAATGAGTATGCCAATTCCTTGCAGTGTCTGTTTCAGATGGGAATTGACTTCAAAGTGAATTGACCCTGGATTTGGCAGGCCATTGGGGTGGTGATGCACAGTCAGATTTTTAGCTAAAGGGCAGGGGCAAGTGAAGTGTTACATGACAATTGAATAGGTTGATTAATAGTCATATTGAGAAATCCATAACTAGATATACTGTAGTATAAATCAAATGAACCCTTTAGGTGGTTGTGGCTCAGAGGTAGAGCGGGTCATTCTCCATTCGAGAGATCGGCGGTTTGATCCCCTGCTCCAGTCCGCATGTTGTAGTGTCCTTGGGCAAGACACTGAACACTGAACTTCAAATTGCTCCCTGTATTGTATAGAACATGTATATAAGTAACTAAGGGGAAATGTCAGCTGGTTTACACCTTTTCAATGTGATCCCTGACAGAAAACTTTAAAATAGTGATGTGACGTTCACAAATGAAACCGTTCTTTTGAATAGCTGTGTGGTATGAACGAAGGGAACCTAGTCATATTTGAGTGCCATTCTTTGTATATTTTTTCCCAGTTTTCACTGAATGCCCTAGATCTACAGGGCAGGGTTCATGCTCGCACAAACACTTCGCAGCTCTTCTGCCTCCTCATGTGGCTGTGACAGTGACAGTGACAACAGCAGCAGGCTGCAGGATGATAGTTACCCTAAAAAACACAACAAACAGAGATTTCTTTTTAAACATGCGTGACAGGCAGGCGTACATGCACAATGCCTAAACAGTATTTGCAGATGAACAGTAATTCCTGCCCCTTTAAAAAAGTGTTAAATATAGAACTCATCGCTCTCCTGAAATGATCTCGGAAAGGCTCTCGTAAATGAACGGAGCCATGAGATCCAGCACCCATCAGAGAATTAATTATTAATTACTAAGAAATGCTACTGTACACACTACAACTCAAGCGCTGTTGTAATGTTAGCAATGGACTCTGATATCCAAATTATCTGTAATTTCCTTAAAGATATTGTTCTTGAAGATGTTAGAAAATCACTCTTGAAAGAAAAAAACTGTCTCTTTGTCTGAACATTGATCCAGTTATTGACAACACTATTAGACAAAGCATTTGTGTCCAGCTAAACCATTTAAGTCAGTAGGCTCTGGCAGGCTTGCCAACATGGTTGTTCTGAGATGTTGCACCAGGGAGACATGCCATTCAAACTCTTGGAAATGATTGTAAATATCATTGCTTCATCCTCTTTTTCATCTTTTTCATCTTTCATCTAGCTTGTGTATGTGTTTATTAGTGTTGCAGTAAAGTTTGGCAGTTTTCCTTTTCTTCTTCCAGTCCTTATTTCTCACTTTTTTCTTTATAATTTATTTTTCCCACAACTTCTCTTCCTCACCAGTCCTCTTATCTAACTCCCTAGTCCCCCAGCAACCACTACTACTCTTTACATTAAGTCTCCTATCCTCATTGCCATCTTTCTTACCTCTTCCTCTCAGACCCTCTGGTTTTATGCCTTCCTCCAGGATCATTTCGCCTTTTTTTTATAGTGATTCACTTCTGCTCTGCTTTACACATGTACTTTATTGTTCTGTGCACATTGTGGATGATGTATAGGAGGGGCTTTTGAACGTCATCATTAGTCTTAGTTTTCCCACTTTCTAGTCTATTACTTAAGTCAAAAACACCTGTTTTCTAAGGAAAGTAATGATAGAAAATGGTGTGGAACAGTAATCCAAAATCCCCTTACTATTTCATGATTTCTGAAACCAGTGAAAGGAGAAAGGTGTGGTAAAATTCTAAACCACATGGAAAATGTGGGCTGAGACATAACAGCACAAATATAGCAGCAGCAGTTTTTCCAAGGTGGAGGCAATTATATTTGTTGACTTGTAGGAATAGTGCTTGTTACTCCCTGGGCTCAGAGTAATTGGCAGACAAGCATGCAACGTAGAGGGAAAGAGAGAGAGAGGCCTGTCAGAGTGAAGAGAAGAGAGAAAAGGAAAAAAGAAAAAATAAGTGCACATACAGAAGCTTCACTTTGCTTATAATTATGCCATCAGTTGTCACTGTTCTTTCTTTTTCACACAACATGGCAGCCATGGAGAGATTTTACCTCAATGGCAAAATTATTAGACTCGGCTCATCTCTGTATTGGTCTGAAGAAGTTTCATAACAAAGAATACTGTGTGGAACATTTTTTAGAGTGAAGTTAAAATTGACCCGACAGTTAAGAAAAAATAATTCTGCCTCTTAATATAATAAAATTAATATACATTACTGATACCACCATATTTATGTAAATTATACAGTATTTTGACCTTCATTTACCTGAATATTGTCTTGAGATTGAACACTAATTTTAAGTATTGCAAAAACGTTCAGCCAAACAGTTATGTCCTTTTAATCGCAGGACTTTTACTGAATTTGATATAAGAGCTTATCTGTCCTATGTGTTGCTTCCAATACATATGACAAATACTTAAATCATATCACATATTGGTCTCATGTAAGAGGATATATATATATATATATATATACTAGATATATATTGCTGCATAAAACCTACATATTCTCATTATCTTATTTCAGTTATGATTCCATTTTTTTCAGGGTTTGGGCTTTTATGGTAATTGGTAAAGAATATTTATGGTTCTATGATATATATTTCCTATCCTGTTGTGTTGTCTGGCTTGGGCACTCTTAAAATAGTTGAAGAATTTGAATCTCAAGGAGGCATTCATGTTCAAATAAAAGTAAAATTAATTAAATAGTTCTGTTCAGGAGAAATATACTTCAGTGAACTATCAGTGAACTCAGCTATTGCTCTTGTGCAACCAGAGTGGATAGTAGTGATGAATTAATAAATGGTCTATGCCATGAGCAATGGAGTAATAGTATATAATTCTTCAGAAAGCATTGCCCATAGGCACATTATTGACAGAAGTTACTGTATTTGCAGAGCCCTTCCCACTGTATTATATACTGTGTCTCTGCTCCATCGAAAGGACTCTCTGAGGCCTGGGAGGTATGGCCACATAATCTGGGATAAAACCTAAAGAGGTATAGATTTGGGCTCATTTCCCCTGATTGATTTTCTGTCTTTAAAATGACTCGACAGACGTGGTTTTATGTCAGCACTAATGTTTCTGCTGTTTCCTTTAGCATTTACAGGAATCCATGAAGTGTGTGTGTGTGTGTGTGTGTGTGTGTGTGTGTGTGTGTGTGTGTGTGTGTGTGTGTGTGTGTGTGTGTGTGTGTGTGTGTGTGTGTGTGTGTGTGTTGTTAAAGGGGGGTTCTGCATGCGCAGCATTTTATAGGTAGAGTATATTTGAAAGGCTTGAAGTGATTCATGTAATGTTTTGCCATTTGGTTTATGAATGATGTTTTTTTTAAATGGGATCTTTACACAGACTGAAAATGGGTCATTGCTGATATCCAACTGGCATTGACAACATTTGCACTAAGTTGTTTTCGCATCAGTAAAACACAAAAATGTTTCCTCATTTGGTGTAGAAAATAGGTCATTGCGCTGTTGGTTCAACAACAGATATAAACTACAATTTTAGTTCTGTATCTCAGCATCCCTGCCCTTTCCTTCTACTCATGGGGACATGAAATCTAGTTGTCTTCACCAGCTCCACCTCTGGTTGAAGCGATACTGCACATACTGGAATGTCCATTATATTGACAATTTTTATTTATTTCACAAATAACAAATAACTAACATTTCTCAAGTGGGAAACAGCCACCTATGTGTGTAAAAACAGTATTTGTCTAGTTTCAAATTCATATAATACTAATAAATATGTCTAATAGGATAAAAAGTTATGAAGTGATGACATGTCATATCCAAAAGGTCAGCATCACTGTAACATCATATGTTCCTGTCCTTTATTTAACGCCATAACTCAGCAACAGAAAGAAAGACTTTTGGTTGAATGCTGAATTCAAAGTCTTAACCACATACCATATATTATGTAAGTCTGTACAGTTTGGATGTAAACTGCAACTTCACTGGTTGGCTCAGAGATACAACCGCAAGGCAGTAGTTCTAGTTATTTTAAAACTGTTTTAATCACTATCAACAAACTTTTTACTACCAGTACTGTCCCACATTTATCTTTTTTATTATTTCTTTTGGGATTTTACTATTGAATTGTTTTTGCTCTGTCCTGTTTTTAATACCCGTGCTATTGATTTCTATCTTTTGTAAAGCACTTTTAGCTGCATTTTATGTTATGAGAGGTTTTATATAAATTAAGTGTATAGTTATGATTATTATTATTGATATTTATTGCAAAGAGTGTTTGCTGGTTTAAAAAGTAGAGTTTCAGAGTTCCATGGTTGTGAATTAACTGATAATGTCAATGTAAAGGGGAAGTTAATGTTTAACATACTGTAGTTGACTTTGTGCTCAAAGAGCACTTTAACTTTTTCTCTTTTTTCTCATTCTCTCTCCACCAACACCTCCCGCCTCTCTATTCATATCTTCCATCGTCTCTTTCTGACCTTTTTCTAAAGCTGTCCTGTTAAATCCTGAGAGGTAGAAATCCATTTGACCTCACTTCTGCCCCGCGTGAAGTACCTTCTCTCTTTTTGTGTTTGTTTATCAATGTGTGTGTTTGTGTGCGTGTGCGTGTGTGTGTGTGTGTGTGTGTGTGTGTGTGTGTGTGTGTGTGTGTGTGTGTGTGTGTGTGTGTGTGTGTGTGTGTGTGTGTGTGTGTGTGTGTGTGTGTGTGTGTGTGCGTGTTTCTGGTCTTGTGACAGAAGTTGTAGGTAGAAATTGTTTTTGTTGTTTTATATATTTTGGCCTGTTGACATTTTTCTGACACATCGATCAGGATTCTTGGAACAGATTCAGTCAGAGCTCTACTGTGTCATCCTTGAGAGCGTGACATTTCTCTCACTACCTACTCTGTGTGTGTGTGTGTGTGTTTGTGTGTGTGTGTGTGTGTGTGTGTGTGTGTGTGTGTGTGTGTGTGTGTGTGTGTGTGTATGTGTGTGTGTGTGTGTGTGTGTGTGTGTGTGTGTGTGTGTGTGTGTGTGTGTGTGTGTGTGTGGGTACACCCTTGTGTGAATGTGTGCTACAGAGCAAATCAAATCTGCTGTGTGGTCTCTAAAACCACAAGTAATCACCAGAATTACTGGCTTTTATGCAACTTTAGTGTTACTATAGAACATTATATCACGTTTGTGTCGTATTATACAAAGCGATCAGCTGTTTCAGCAGGCACTGCAGAGCATCAAACAAGTCATCGCTCCATTCTCCATGGCTCTATTCTTCCCACTTTGGTTTCTCCTCCCCCTTGTATTAGCTTTTAATAAATAATTTACGCTTCATTTTCCTGCCATAATTTTTTCATATTTGTTTGAACAATTGTGTTGTTGGAATTGGAACATGATCCGTTTCTTTCATGGCATGTTGCTCCTACTATCATCAGTCATATTAGTGATCATCACAGGTATTAGTCAGCACGACATTTGTAAGATGCAGTCATGTAAATGCAGTCATTCGCTATCGTTAAGTCATGTTATACAAAAAAACGTTCTTAAACACTTGAATTCATGCCAACAGTGTAGCTGAGCCCACCTGCATAGCTAAACAGAAATGCCACATCATGTCTGTCATCTGCCCACATGTCTTACTTTATACTTTTCACATAGCTCCACTTAACCCCTTCATTTTTTCTTGTTCTTCGGTGATGATCAGTGTGTCTTATACATCACAATGGTCTTGCAAGAAGCTTTTAAGTGCACCATGTTGCTGTGTTTGTCTTTATCAATTATACACCAGCACTTCAATAATACATCAGTACATCAGCAGTTCATCTGTGTCATAGGCCTCCTGAGTGGACCACTCAGCATGACACAGCAATAACCGTCTTAGAGACACTAGGGCTTCTATAATTTTCCTTTTTTCTTATTTTCCCTAATAAGCTTCTATTGTTTGTTTTCAGACCTCTTGGTATTGATTTGTGGACTAAGACAACTAAACTTAATGTAGAAGAACAGAAAAGTTAGAAAGAAACAGAGAAACTTTGGCATGTTAAGGCGTTTTTATGTCCATGTCCTGCCATGTTTGTCCCTTTTTCATTTGACTTATTTGTTTGATTTTGATTGTTGTATTCCTCTCCCTTCCTCCATCCATTCCACCATCCCCTTTTTTTCTTGTCCAAAGGTTCATTGTTTCAGATGTCCACTGAGCCCAAAGAAAAGAGTGATTTGGGAATCCCATGTAAGTTGATGTTTTATGTTTTATCATGATCCATTTTCCTCTTGTCTTACTCATCTTAGTGCTTATTTCTCTGATTGGCCTTTGTCTCATACATTTTTGTGTTTTATTGTTACATGTCCTTTTGAGTTGCTTGATAAGAGTTTTGCCCTTGTTTTATGATCTGTTCCCTTCATGTGCAATCTTTTTGCTGTGCAGATCAAAGAAAAGTCATCAAACAGTAGCTTCACTAGTTCATAAACTTCATTCTGTTCGGACAAAAAAAGTCATGGTAGAGTCATAAATTACACCCTTGCTTACATGATGGAAATAAGAGTTTTAAGTCTTATTTTCTAAATGATTTAACTAAATATCTATAGTTGACTTTCCATGCCATTTCATTTCATTTTCCTTTTACTGAAACTGCAGTACAAAGAAAGACAAGAATGCCTGTTGCAATTTGTAAAATATGACATCACACAAAAAGAACAGGAACATCATAAACTTAACTTTACAGGTTATGTGTGGAAGTATAACTACTAATAACTTTCCGTTATACAGTAAGTATTTACCAGCCACGACAGCAACGCTGGTATTGTTTTAACCTTGTGAGTCTGTGTGTGTGTCATCGTTGTTAAAGGTGGTCCTGGAGACACGTACTGTAGCAGAAAATATTACAGAGGTGGTTTTAAGAATTTTGCCAGGTGTTTATCTGTCTGTCTGTGGCCAGATACCATCAATGTGATAGCTTTGCAACTGTGCTTGATGCAGTCACGAAACTTCATAGGTGTGTATTTGAGTTTAAAATTAAAGCAGAGCTAAAAGATGGGTTGGATCTGAGCCAGGGAGCTGGTAGAAAGGGAGGTCGAAAGTATGGAAAAGGCCATTGCCTGAGCACTTTACACCCCTGGCCCGGTTTGGTGTTGTGTCTGGTGTAACCACATCGCCAGATGCTCTCTAGTTTATCATTATTTTCCATCTACCTTTACTGTATATTGTACTTGTCTTGCATAGGAGGTCTACTTAAATGCAATTAGCCTCAATACACAGTATATCAATCATTTAAAATATATGCAGGAGTCCCGAGTTGTGTTTGGGAAGTTAATTCACCTCGTTGGCAACAGATCCCTTTAATGGACCTGATTCTTTCTTTTTTCCTGTCTGATAGCAGTG
Source organism: Echiichthys vipera (assembly GCF_963691815.1). Taxonomy (NCBI): domain Eukaryota; kingdom Metazoa; phylum Chordata; class Actinopteri; order Perciformes; family Trachinidae; genus Echiichthys; species Echiichthys vipera. The sequence goes on along the minus strand of NC_139829.1, from coordinate 18,722,302 downwards.
ACTTGATTCACCACCAGTTGACTTGATTCACAGTTTGTGAGTTTGTTGCAGCTGTGGTCATTTTCGAGAGTAGCCAGCCAGCTTTGGATCATTGCCAAAGTAGGGAATTTGCCTTAGTTCTGAACACTTGTTTCATGTTTACAAGCGTATTGGCTCACTGAGAATTCAATGGAGCATGTTTAACCCACGGACACTGAACTGAGGGAAATTTGGATTTGGTTCCACTGTTTCCCATCCTCTTTGAAGTTTCCTTCACATGAATGATTAATATGTCAAATAAGCCTTTTGCTAAATGCATAATTTGTAGAAGTGGGGAAGGCACAAGATCACCTGGCAAGGGGAATATTTTTTGGGAGGTATGAAAGCTACTGAATAAGTAAAAAAAAAAGGGTGAGAGATGACAATAGGGTGTAAAAAATATATTAAGCTGCACTTGCTATCATCTTAGTGCTCTCTACTGCTGTTTCCTCAAAGTAACATAATGAGAGAGATTTACTACAAACACAGAAATTGAGGTGCAAGAGGGAAAGGACCTCTGCCATTTATTATTATCCTGCTTTTTACTTCTCTCATTGCAGGAGCTCTTGTTTTTATCTTCAAAGCAATCTTTGAGCGCCTGTGATGTATTCTAATGACTCTCGTTTAGTGTCTGCTGAAACTGTTTCATCATCCCCATTTGTTTTGTGAGATGACTAGTCCGAGACAGATACAGACATGGAGAGAACACTGGAGATGAGATATAGAGCGACCATTGCTAATTTAGCAGATTGTCACTCTGTTTTTTTTATATATTCAAAAATTAAATCTGTAAAATTAGCATTGGGATGTTGCATGAGTGTCTTTTGGACAAGCTGGAGTATGACTACAGACATACACAGAATATAATGTGTAATGCATAACTCAAATTATACTTTACGCATGTCCACGTGGGATCATCATCATCATGCAGCATGTCCTCCTATGCACCCAATGCAGTATAAACAGAACTGCTGCCCTATGCCCTGTCCATATCGGGACCTAAATCAGATTACAAATGCAGAACTGACCCCCTCCATATCTGGTTAGACATCTTATAGCTGTGTTGGCAAAATCAGATTGTGCATTCAAAGCTGTCAGTTAAAGGGGTGACATGGAAGATTTGCACTGTGCCAATGCAGAGCCATGACCATACTGTGTGTGCAAGGAGGTGAAAGAGTATTTGGGAAATACCAGAGAGGTGCTGAGATATCTGTTTCCAGAACATGGCTCTCTGCCCGTATTCTCTTTTTGGGAATACAACCTCCATACCAGCAGGGATTTTAAGACAATGGCCGTCTTTTCCGATGAATTAGTTATTGATTTTGAGACAAGTGACAACTGATTGTGGTCTACTTACACTGTTCACTTATGCAACACTTATTCACTTATTCAACATTAAAGTTGGAGGTTGGTTGTCACAGGATATCGCATAACACAGAATTATAATTACCACTGATCTGTTTTTCATTTGCGACCCAATTAGTTGTCCGCTTATGTGTCTTTTTGAGAATGTGACCCGGCTTTTTTTGTCAGCCTCTCCAGAAACAATCAACTTATTGTGGTGGAGAGGTTTGTGTGTCCCTGTGAACCTGAGGGCTGTGTTGTCTGGAGCCTGGTCATCCTGGTAGGGTCTCCTATGGCAGAGTGGCCTCAGGCGCTGGGCCGAAATAAGAATGGTTCACAAAGACAACATGCAAAACCGAGGAAGAGGAGGAAAGACCCTGCCCAGAGGAAGCCTGTCTGGAGACAGGCCCAGGCGGAGGGCTCGCCGGCGAGCGCCTGGTGGCCTGGTTTGCCACGGAGCCCAGCCGGGCACAGCCTGAAGAAGTGATGTGGCACCGCCCCCCTCTCCATCCTGTAGTCCTACCACTCACAGGAGGAGCCGCTGCGCTGCTGCATGGGTGGAAGTGAAGGTGAGGGGCCTCAACGTACCAGACCAGGGCAGCAGAGGCTGGCTCTGGGGACGTGTACTGTCACCTCTCTTGGGAGGAAGGAGCCGACGCTTGTGCGGGAGGTGGAGTCTAAAGGTCAAGGTCTCTTCAACATTGCGTGGAAGTCTGGGACAGTGCCAAGGGAGTGGCAGCCTGGGGTGGTGGTTCCCCTGTTCAAAAAGGGGGACCAGAGAGAGTGTGCCAATTACAGGGTCATCACACTACTCAGCCTCCCTGGTAAAGTCTACTCCAAGGTGCTGGAAAGGAGGGTTCATCCTATAGTCGAACTTCAGATTGAAGAGGAACAATGCGGATTCCATCCTGGATGTGGGACAACGGACCAGCTCTTCACTCTCACAAGGATCCTGGAGGGGGCCTGGGAGTATGCCCATCCAGTCTACATGTGCTTTGTGAATCTGGAAAAGGCATATTACTGGGTCCCCTGGGAGATACTGTGGGAGGTGCTGTGGGGGTATGGGTTGAGTGAGTCACTTCTTAGGGCCAATCTCTGTACACTCAAAGCAAGAGCTGGGTTGGCCTCCACCAGGGCTGCGCTTTGTCACCAATCCTGTTTCTGATTTTCATTTACAGTAAATTTAGGTGTAGTCATGGTGGGGAGGTGTTGCAGTTCGGTGGGCTGAGGATCTCATCTCTGCTCTGATGGCATCATCCGTCAGTGAACTTCAGCACTCACTGGATCGGTTCGTAGCCAAGTGTGAAACGGCTGGGATGAGGATCAGCACCTCTAAATCTGAGGCCTTGACTCTCAGCAGGAAACCGGTGGATTGCTTACTCCGGGTAAGGAATGAGTCCTTACCCCAAGTGAAGTGAAGTACCTTGGGATCTTGTTCACAAGTGAAGGGATGATGGAGCGTGAGTTTGGCCGGAGAATCGCAGCAACAGGGGCGGTATTGCAATCGCTTTACGGCACCGTTGTGATGAAAAGAGAGCTGAGGTCTACTGGTCAATCTTTGGTCCTACCCTCACCTATGGTCATGACCGAAAGAACAAGGTCACGGGTACAAGCGGCCGAAATGGGTTTTCTCAGAAGGGTGGCTGGAATCTCCCTTAGAAATGGGGTGAGAAGTTCGGCCATCCGTGAGCAACTCGGAGTAGAGCTGCTGCTCTTTTGCGTTGAAAGGAGCCATTTGAGGTGGTTGGGGCTTCTAGTAAGGATGCTCCCTGGGTGCCTCCCTAGGGAGGTGTTCCAGGCACGTCCAGCTGGGAGGAGGCCTTGAGGAAGACCTAGGACTAGGTGGAGTGAGTGAGTATTTGTGTCAGTCACAGACCAGCTTGGCTTGAAGTGATGAGAATGACAGGAAGTTCCTGAGCTGTAGAATTGTATGGAGGAGACAGCTTTTGCCAGTATTTTGTGATTCATACTTGTGGCCAACAGACACAGGTTGGATAAAACAAGTTGTATTGAAAGCCTTGTATTCAGCCCATTCATTAAAAAGCTACAATCGCATATATTACAGGGTTGTTACACAGTGCGTGCCATCTAAATGACTTTTATATACCTGTACAGAGTTGTTTGTTGTCATAAAAATACACCCTCTGGCTTTAGTGACTCTAAAGTCACTCCATATTTTATTTCCTGGCACCAAGTTTTGTTCCACCATAATACAGAAAATAAAGATAAACACATTTGCAAATGACTGCTCGCTTTTTCTCTCTGACGTCTCTCTTCCGTTCATCCCTGCCAGTTACTTAGAGCGGATATGTGTGCCAGGAGTGCAGTATGGGTGGTGTTTACATGTTTGTGCCAAGCAAGATCAAAAAGGCAGTTGAATGAGTTTCAAGTAGTGATTGTCCACAGCTCTGCTTTGGATGCAGATCACAGAGAAGATAGAGATGAGCTAAGCTGAGTTATCCTTGTTTCCCCCTTCTTTAAATCCTTTCCATGGCAGATTGGACAGAATCTGAGAAAGACAAAAAGCTCAGCCAATCGATAGACAGCAATCCATGCTGACTGAGGGGGAGCCGCTTCTGTGTCACTAGCCCATGTGTAATAAAGAGAGAAAGAGCGAGAGAGAGAGAGAGAGAGAGAGAGAGAGAGAGAGAGAGAGAGAGAGAGAGAGGAGAGAGAGAGAGGAGAGAGAGAGAGAAAGAGAGAGAGAGAGATAGAGAGAGAGAGAGAGAGAGAGAGAGGGAGAGTTCAATTGCAATTTTCAGAGCCCAAAAGGTTCACTCACTCGCACATGTGCACAATGAACACTGGCAGAATAATTTTTGTTCTGCAACGAACGACCATTTGGCCTTAATCACATACACTCGAACACACTGTTCAATCTTGTTGTAGTAAGGTAACACTCACATGCAAAATTATGAGAAATTGCAAGAATTATTTTCCAGAAAAAGAAGGTTAAGGTGGTACTTTAACAAAAAATTGTACACATTTTCGACACCCCTTGAGCACATTTCACCATCATGTTCCCTAATGCCAAATACCAAAATTTCCTAAACCATTGTAAAAAAAATCAATTTATAAAATTGACTATTTAGTTATTAGTGCTTTTAATACAATACATATAGCAGTACTTGCACACACAAGCATGGATGCATGATCATACATAGACAAAGCACAGCAAATGACACTGATATGTAGCTATCACCTGAGCTGTTGTAAGAAATATAATGGACAGTTGCCTATGGAAGTAGGAGAGTCTCTCATACACACACACACACACACACACACACACACACACACACACCACTGTCTCCATGCCAACTGTCTGCAAATTGTCTAAATTTGACTCTGATAGATCAATATGATCATTCTCAGAGTCCTCAGCAAGTTTCTTTTTCTTCACATTTGTGTATAGCACCTGGTGTGTGTGTGTGTGTGTGTGTGTGTGTGTGTGTGTGTGTGCGTGTGTGTGCGTGTGTGTGTGTGTGTGTGTGTGTGTGTGTGTGTGTGTGTGTGTGTGTGTGTGTATGTGCGCGCGTGTGTGTGTGTGTGTGTGTGTGTGTGGGTGTGTGTGTGTGTGTGTGCGCGCATACGTGTGTATGTCCCGACCTTTAGAACAGAACATTCTCCCTCCTATAGAGAGCTGTCAGATATTTCTTGCTAGACAAACATATTGCTTATTCAATTCCTCTCCTATTTTTAATCTAAAACCTTTTAGCCAGGCTTGCAGGCAAGTGCTACGAACATGAAACGGCTTGTAAAGATGATAACTTGTGGACAAAAGTTAACATGGCTGTGTGGATGTGTTCATGTCTGCCCACACATTCATTGTCAGTGTCAGTGCTCACATGAGTGCCCATGAAAATGAACATACTATAGATGCATTGCTAACAGCACTTTCGCAGACATGTGCTCCTTCTTCATTCTATCACTGCCCATTTTGTCATTCTGGATTGACAAAGCAGAGCATTGGGCCACATCTTTTGTCAACAAAAGGCAGCCTTTTATTCAATTACATTTTATTTATAGTGCCAAATCATAACAAAAGCTATCTCAAGACACTTTATATATAGAGTAGATCAAGACCCCACTCTATGACTTATTCATGGTTTACAGAGACCCCAGAATTCTCCCATGAGCAGCAACAAGTCACACTATATTTAATAATAGTAATAATTATTATTATTGTTATCATATACAATATTAATATCATGAACGGTGCAGGGAATAACTGAGAGGAGCGGGACCCAAATGCAGACATGGTCACTGAGTAAGAAGTAAACAAACGTTTAATCAAAAAACAAATAACAAACGGGTGTAGACAACGAAGAACAAACATGGGGATCAGGAGACAAAGACGAACGGGTGGTGGAAAAACAGGAACTCAGGAAACTAAAACAAAAGAAACAAAGAAACAGTTAATGAAAAACAGAGCAACAGGGATGAAACAAACGAGCATGGGTAATTGGGAGACAACCAAGAGAGACACGATACCACTAAATGCAAAAACGGTCTGGCGCCGAATGTGAGCCACATCCTGCTTTTTATTCCTCCAATGCTGACGAACTGATGAGCCACAGTTGGGCGGGACCACGCCTACCAGCAACAACAGACAAACACAAAGGGAAAGACACAAGCAGGGAGAAACAGACAGAGGGAGACAAACTCACACAAAAGGAAGAGGGAAGAGACTGACCGAACCGGAATCCTGACAATTAATCCAGCAATGTTGTGCAAACAGTGGCAACGAAAACCTTTCCTTTAACAGGCAGGAACGTCGAACAGACCCAGCTCTATAGAGGACAGCCATCTGTCTTGACCGGTTGAGGACAAGGAAAAAGAGAGAAAGAAACAGACAGACAAATGGACAAACAGACACAAAGACAGACACAAAGACAGACAGAACCGTCCAAGAGATGCAAGCAACCACACACAAAACCACCACAAAAGTAACCATGACTATAATATCTATAGTAATGTGAATATGAGTTACATGTTATGGCAGTTAATATACCAGTGATATAAATAGTGGCAACAACCACAGCTGTGATAGAATATGATAATGATAATAATTATGGTGGTAAATATGATCAATGATATGAGTAGTAGTAATAACAGCTGCGATACAATGAGAAATACATCTGATATTGTTTTTATGGCTATAAATTTTAGAATTCATAAAACTAATGATATAGCAGCTGGAAGCATCACGCAGGACCAAGGCAGCAGGCACCACCACGATCAGCAGAGACAAAGACGAGCACAATGACTTCAGGGAAATAAGTGAATTAGTACAATGCATTGACGGGACATGAATGATACAGATAGAGAGGATTGTAACTCACAGAATATCACAGGAACAGTATTATCCTCCGGCAGACTAGGCCTATATCAGCATGACTAAGGGCTAGTCAGCCCTAACTATAAGCTTTATCAAAAAGGAAAGTCTTAGGTTTGCTCTTAAATATGGGGATGTCTGCCTCCCGAACAACATTTAGGAGTTGGTTCCACAGGAGAGGAGCTTGATAGCTGAAGGCTCTGCCTTTCTGCCATACTCCTGTTAGAGACTCTAGGGACAACAAGTAGCCCTGCTTTCTCAGAGCGCTGCGATCTAGTCGGGTTATACGGTACTATGAGCTCTTTAAGACACAATGAAACCTGACCAATAAGAGCTTTGTAGGATTTTAAATTATATTCTAGATTTTATGGGTAGCCAATGCAGAGAAGCTAATACAGGAGAAATGTTTTAGTCAGTACACAAGCTGCAGCATTTTGGACCAATTGGAGACATAATTATTGGAGCAGCCTGATAATAAGGAGTTGCAGTAGTCCAGCCTAGAAGTAATGAGTGCATAGACTAGCTTTTCTGCATCTTTCTAAGGCACAATGTTCCTAATTTTAACAATATTAAATGGTGAAAAAACGCAGTCCTTGTGATTAGTTTTATGTGGGAGTCGAAGGACATATCCTGATCAAAAATAACACCCGAAAATAAAAGGACATCAGAGTTAAAGAACTGACAGTTTTTCAACTCTTACTGTTGAAGCACTTTTGGTTGTCATGTAGAGGCTCAATGAAATGAAAGAAGTGAAGAACATACAGAGCACAGAGTGGTCTTGAGTGCTTGAGGAAAGCTATGTACATTTCAAAGAAATGTCATTGAGCATTCAGAGAGAGAATGAAGGCATTTTCAAGATTAAGCTAAAAAGGGGAAGTCAGTCCATCAAGGAAATTGTGCTCCATGTTCATGCAACAAATAACTTTTAATGGTCTGTTTTGAACTGAATTTTATTTGATGCTGCTCGAGGTCTAGCTCTAAGTATATTTTGCCATTGTAGTAAACATTTCAAACGTGACTTGTGTGACTGAAATTAATACATGGAATGAAAAAGTGAAAATTAAAAAAAAAAAAGAAGAAAACATTTGGTATCCTGCAGTTGTATTTAGGTTACTCAGGCAGGTAGAAGCTCTAATGGGACGTGCTGTTTCATTCATCTACAAATCAAACAGACAGAAACACAGGGAGTCAGAGAGAGAGAGGTGTGAGTTATTAAGGGAGAAGAAGATCTGAGAGAGTTGGAATATAAACTGTTAGACAGTGAAAAAAGGATTTTAAAGCCCACTGGTATAAACCACATTACACTTACTACATGCATGCAGATATATTAAGAACACAGCAGGAAAACGTAGTTCACTTATACCAGTGTCCCACAACACTCTATAGGAAGATTCTGAAGGTTCTGAAGTCATAGACCTTCAAGTTAAAGTAGAAACAAGATAAAGATTCCCTTAATAGATGAGGAATGATGGTGATCATAATTAAGATCAGGGAGTTGGTACTTAAGAAGATTAGCTAATTCTGTTCCCCCTTGGCAAGTGCAAGGACCTTGATAACAGGGCAACGTTGTGCAGAAGTGTCATTGGGGCATTTTACAGCAATCTTTTGACATCAAAAATTGGTAACTACTATAACAAAACCCATAGGGCCTAAAGCTATGAGATTTAAAGGTGGAGCTGTAAGTCTGAGTTAAATATGATGAACAGATATTTGGCAGCAATTTAACAACCCCCCATAGTGTCATGAATCTTTGTGAAAAGAGTGCAAACTCTTAAACACAGATCAGGGCTTGTAAAACTGTTTTATTTCCTCCGCCACAATCTAGTGTATGTGACACACTGTGCATGGCATTTTCATTTAAAGTTAAACTAGAGATCAACATAAGGCAGTTATGACATCTCAGCAGTTGGTTAAGACATTACAACAGTCAAGTTTAGGACTGGAACTAACAATTATTAGTGTTAATATTATGGATTTATCTGCAGATATTCTCTCTAATAATTCATTTGTTGCTCTATTTAATGTCGGAAAACATATGCAAAATGCACTAGGGGTGAATGCCGTATTCCCATGTTGCAGACCAATATACAAAGATATTTAGTTAACTATTATATAAAACAAATAAAATCAGGAAATCCTCACATTTGTGAAGCTTTAACCAGCAAATATGTTCCATTTCTGCTTGGAAAAATAATTTATTCTCAAAATAGTTGCTTATTTATTTTGTGATGATTGACTAATTAATCATGGACATGGCTTGAATTGAGTTAGTGTCAGGATAAGATTTTGGTTGTGGTTAAATTAGAAAAACTCTGATCCAACTCGCGACAAGAGTGTGAACTTGATTTGGGACCTTAACTCTGGTTGTTGGAGGCGATTACAGCCACCTCAGCATCTGCCATGCACCATGTTAAAACACATGCCACATTGCAATAATAGATTATACAATAATAGAGATATGCTATACATTTGTCATGAACAAACTTTTTTTCATTCTTTCAGAAATGAGTTAAAATTGTAGTTATTTAACAAAATGCCGTGTCACAAAGGCTTGACATTGCTGTGGTATTTTGAAACCTTAGGCAGCGTGTGTCAGTGTCCTGGACAAAGAGCTCAGAGACATGTGGATCACAGTCACAGACTTAATTACGAAGGACATGCTTTACCCTCATAGACTCAGCAATCCCAGAGACACTAGAAGTGGTTCATAGCTCCCTCAAGTGGTAAATGAGTAACTAACACGTCAACAGTGACCTCTCTTCTGCGAATGTATGTATCATGCGTAGGCATATGTGAGTGTGAATGTTTGTGTGTCTCATCAAAGGATTCTTTCATGCATAATCAAGCTCATGCTTTCTGAACTTGTTCTGATGCGACAACAGCAAATCCTTTAGCAAATGACTCAGGCTGTTTGTAGCTAAAAGCCTGTTATCTGCTTCTCAACTTTAAGGGCAGATTAAAAGGAGCATTCGTATACTCTTCTTTCTTCTTAATAGCTGCAGACAAATCCCCTCCTACTAGCTACAGAGGACGCGATTATAAGAGGAGTGCTTTAAGTGTGAGACTACTCCAAAAAGTTTCACAAGCACTTTCATGTTAAATATGTAGGACTGTTTGTTTAACTGCTTTGAAGTTCAAGTGCGTTTCCACTTTTACGATGTTTTCCTCTTATTTGCTGTTATCACCTCTCCAGTCCTCTCCTCTGCTCTCCTCTCCTCTCCTCTCCTCTCCTCTCCTCTCCTCTCCTCTCCTCTCCTCTCCTCTCCTCTCCTCTCCTCTTCTCTCCTCTCCTCTTTATTGTGCCCTACAGTATTTGTTTCCTTTCATCTTCCCTGGTTCCTTATTCTCTTTTAATATGCTTCTTTCATTCTCTTTATTTAGCTCCCCTTCCCTCCTTATTCATTCCTCGTCTGCTTGTGTGTCCTCTTTTCTGTATTTACCTGTACTTATTGGCTTTCCCTCCTATCATATCCTCATCATTTCTCCCCCGCGCACTGTGACTTTTCCTCTCATCCTTTACTCATTTCCTCTCCTCTTCATTCTTTGTCCGCTTTTAAATATTGATCATGAATGACAATCCCTCTGGTTTTCCTACTGAACCACCATTAAAGTCTCAGCTGGATTGAAAAAGGATGTTAGGACCCTTGTAAAATAATTAACAGCCTTATTAAGTTTTAAGAGTTGCTACCGTCCTTTTTTTCTGTGTAAGGGGTCTCTGTCTCTCTCTACCTCTCTCTAGACAAATAGTCATGTTACACAATCAGAGGCTGTTTAACAGTTTAATTTGAAATGGAACCTATAGAGATTGGTAGGTGGTTTGAGATAACAGTGAAACTGTTCTGTCTTACATAATAATAATAATAATAATAATAATAATAATAAAATGGTTTATCCGCTACCACTGCCCTGCTGTTCCATAAGAGTTGAAGGGGTATTTTTCAACTTGGATACTATTTTTACATTAGAGTAGAAAAGCTGTGCAAAGTGTACTGTAGCTCCACATTGTGTTGACACAATTCAGAAATATGCAAACACGGACAGCAAGCTCTCTCTCCTAGGTTCCTCACATGAATGTTTCCCCGGACACAAATGATTGCAAGATTACAGAACGAAATTTCAGAAAGAAACCTCACCATCTTTCCAGAATACAGTTACACTTATAAAAACAATCTGAGCCTGACAGCAGCAAAAACAAGCACTTTTTTTTCTGTGGGCACTTGCCCCGCTAGATCACATTGCAGCCAGGTTCATGGCGGCTAGGCTGTAGCACTCTTCTTTGTATGGTTGCCGTGAGTCACTTACAGAATAAGAGAAGAGAAATACATAGCTACAGTATAAAGGGTCCAGGTTGGAAAATACTGAAATTCCCCTTCCCCGTTTTTCCTCAATTTAATGCCACTTTTCTATCTATTTATCTAATTCACAATTGCTCAGACACATTTCTTAAAACCTTCCACTCTTATCTCAAAACAGTTAACATAAAACTAAACCTTCAAATTACATTGACAAACCTCTCTTCTGGCAAAATCAAACTATTGCTTCTGAACCATTTTGTCTATGCTCAAAATCAAACAAGTTCCAGTCAGTTTGAACACTACTGAGCAGTCATTACGCACTATAGCAAAAATGGAAAACACAGTGTTCAGGGCATGAAGCTACAGAAAAACATTTTTATTGTGTATGATATAAACACATTTATTTTTCCTTTTTTCATGAAAAATGTATATTCACAAATAAGTATAGAACATATAGCATACTGTAAGTACATACATGTAATAATGTATGGTAATACAAGAAGATTTTGCCTCGGCATCACTCGGGTGTGCCAGATCCAGCCTTGACAAGATTCCACACCTAAGGCCACTTGTAACCGCAGGCAAAGCCATTGCCTGCAGGAGATTTTTCTTGTTACCAGGGTTTCGGTCATAGACCTTCCACTGTCACTCTTTGGCCTGCTCTCCTTCTTGTCATTCCATTAACAACAGCATAGTTTATCACAGTTTGTTTTTTTTATCTGAATTTACTATTCAGTTGGTTTAATCCCATTTTTAGAAACAAACTTGAACAATTTTTAGTCATTGTGTTTAAACAACCTGTGACCTGTGATTACCATTTTGCAAAACAAAATGTTTTTTAGTGATTGCAAATGATTAGAGTTTTGCAAAGCAAGTGAATGTTTCAATAAATGGGTTTAGGGCTCCGAGCATTTGGTTCAGAGAATGGGGTTAGGTATTTTAGCAATTGTGAAAAACTTTAAGCAGGTTTTTTTGGTCATCATTTAACAATATCTGCCTGTCTTTCTGTGTGCCTCTCTCCCTCTCTGTGTCCCCTCTAGCTGCTCCAAGTACAGATGATGTGGCACTCTATGTGGGCATTGTCATTGCAGTGATTATGTGCCTGGTCATCTCTGTCATCGTGGCGCTCTTTGTCTACCGCAAGACACACCGTGACTTTGACTCAGACATCATCGACACTTCAGCGTTAAATGGAGGCTTCCAGTCTGTTAATATCAAAACAGCCAGATCAGGTAAGGAATGTTGCAGAAAATGACATTTGAGTGAAAAATAATTCTATAATATCCTACTCAAGTAGCATTGATACTTCATTTAACTTACTAACATAAGGCTGAAAAGCAGTGTTTAACTGGCCTCTGTGGTTGTATGTTTTAAGCCTGTTGTTCCTAATCACATCCTACGGTCCAACACCATTTTTTATATTGGAATATGGCACTGAGATCAGATAGGGGGTAAGGATGTCATATGCTTCAGCCTGAATATCCACCTAGATGCTCCATGGAGGACATGCAGGAGGCCAGTGCACAGTCTGCTACCAAACAGCAACACTAAGACTGGTGGGGACTTTGACTCTTTCAGAAGAACACTGGTGGCGGGACACTAGTTTTTAAGGAGGAACTTGACTGCAAGTTTCTGCCTTTTTGTTACACTCTGTCAAAGAGGGGACCACAAATGTTAAATGTATTACGTAATGTGCACAATGAGAGATAGCTCATTGGTGGATTCAGTATACCATATGTGACCTCGCTTCTATGGAAATAACTGTACCTACTCCATCTTATTTGATGCTTCTCTCCTCTGCCTCCGGCTGTCAATCTTTGCTGCTTTGGATTAATCTCTGTCTTTACCAGACACCCTACTCTTCCATCAAGGAGTCTCTCTCTGTCATTCTCCGTCTCTGTCTCACTCTTTCTCTTTCTCCCTTCCCATCTGCACATTCAGGTCAATCACATTTCCTGTTTATCAGCATCCTCCTCTCTTAGTCTCCATCTCTGTGTCTCTGTCTTTCCCTTGCCATGTCTCCGTCTCTCTCCCATCACAGTGACTCCTACCGCAACAGACACTCTCCCTCCCTGTTTGTCTTCTTGTTAAAGTGGAGCCATCTTTCACTCTCCTCTGTCTGTGTTGTCATTTCTCTGTCTTTGGGAAATTAATAAGACAACAAGAAGCACGCTGCCACACACACTCTTACATCCATGTGCATGCATTTGATAGCTTACTGGAAATGTCAAGATTGGACAGGGAATGTGGGTGAGTAAGGTATCAGTCTACAGATGCCACTTTACCTATGAGAATCTGTATTCGTCAAGATGGCAAAAAAACGCTTGAAAAAATCCAATGAACTTTGCAAACATGCTCAGAAATGCATCCATGTAGGCAGTAAGAACATACACAAACATGCATGTCCATTAGGTACATTAGATACAATAGTTGATTGGCAAAGAAGTGCTCATACTAGTACCCATCGTACTTGGTAGTATTAATTTGATCAACAAAAAAATGGCATTTCAGAACCAGGTAATGCCCACAACACGATGTTTGTGTTAATCAAGTTGAGGAACATCTACAAATTATTATTCTGTGCCCCTCTACACAACTTTAACAAGACACTTAAATAGTTTGCTATATCAGGTTATTTGGTCAGTTGTGGGTGCATGATTAAAATTCAAATCAAGGTATACAGTAAAAACAGGAAAGTGAGGTCAGAGAGAATGCACCGTTAACGGCCAGCTAAATATAATTGTGTGTGTGTGTGTGTGTGTATGTGTGCAATGGCAAATGCCCTTGCATGAGCAGAGATTGGGTGACATTTTATCAGCAAAGCATTAGGATGCTTGTCACTCTGCGTTGATGGACCATTTACGATTACTATTAATGAAGAATTATATCCCTGCATATCTCTCTCTCTCTCTCTCTCTCTCTCTCTCTCTCTCTCTCTCTCTCTCTCTCTCTCTCTCTCTCTCTCTCTATTTCTCTCTCTCTCTCTGTGGCTTACTGTTAGTTGTTAATTAAATTTCAGCAGGGATGATTTGGCAGGAATACCTGCTGGCTTTAAGGGTAAACAGCCTGGTGATAGAGCGAGGAAGAGAGTGATAGGTGACAGATGTGTGTGCATGTGGGTGGTTGTGTTGTTAGTGGGGGTGATAATGAGGGATTTTAAAATTAGAATGGATGGGCTCGTGAAGGGAATGACAAGATTTCAGGCTCAACGCCCAACAACAATAAAAAAAAAGACCCTGGTGCGAACAAATTTGGAATTGTTCTCAGTAGGTAACTGCTGGTGTTCCTGTGATCCCAATTCCAATTAAATCTAAATGTGTTGGATTTTCTGTTGGGAGAGAGTTCTTTATGTAGAAACACACTTCCCTGCCCTTGGAGTAAAGTGTGTTGAACTAAAAAGGGTTGTGGCAAGATATAGCTGAGAAAAACTAGCTGCAAGAGTGACTGAACTTGTTATCTTATGGGGTCGCTTGAAACACATTCACTTGACTCACTTTGGTAAAGAAAATCCCCGTGTAGGATTTTCTGTTTGTTGATTTTGCCAAATGTATTATTAGTACAATCAGTAGCCCTTGGCTGCAGCATATTTCCAATTACCTAGAAGGAAGTAAGGCTTACAGTACATTCTGGCAGATGGAACAAACTGAGGCCAAGCCATTGTTGTTAAAGCGTTACTAATAATTTCACTGCAAGAGGTTTTGAGCTTCTTGATTTTTAAAAAAAGTGTGGTATTGAAAATTCCCTGCTAAAGATCAAGACCTCATTAAACCCTCTGCTGTATTTAAGTCACAAAGGTTGCAATTCAAAAGAACGGATGGATTGCAGAAGGTAGAATAATACTTAAATCATCAAAAAACATTATCGTAGTATCAAATTATACACCGACCACCCCTTATGCTAGGACAAATAGAGCCAGAGCACAAGTATTGTCGTATTTTTCTAATACACATCACAATTAACTTAAACTTGAACACACTATACACAGTACTTGAATACTGCATGCACATATATTAGTATGCTGTACTGATTAGCAATTCCATGCTCCTGCAGTTGCCCCCTGGCTCAAGCTCATCTTTACATGATAAGCACAAAAGGGAGTCTCAGAGAGTCTCACCTAGCCATCCCCATTGACATCATGTAATTCCCACATACTGTATGTGGCCTGAGCGTTGTGTTGCATGTGCATGTATGAGCATGTACAGTATTAACATATGTGAGAGAGATCTTTGGGTATGAAAAACCTGTTGGCATACGCAAGTGTTTTTTTAGTGTCCATGTTTTACATTGCAGATGGGTTTTATTTTTGAAAGTGTTTGTATGTGTGTGTAAATGAGCCGCTTAAGTGTTTGCCTGCAGCAGCCTACATGAAAAATATCCACCGTCAGAATCAGCTGTGACAACTCCAGAAAGAGCACTGTAATCCGCTCAGTAGACTCAAATCACATCTGACCCAGAGCTAGAGAGAGTTTTTTTTAGTTTCCATTGATGATTCCATTCACAGCTTCAAAATGATTTATTAGATAGCATGGGTCAATCTATTACTTTGTTTAAAAGAAGAAAGACGATATAAAACATTGTTCCTCTTACAAATAGAAATCAAGTTTTATGATGCTACTGCCTCACTTGGTATGATATGACCAGAAGTGTATGGTGGCTAACTTGATAATGTTACTGAATACATTTGCTGATTTTATGGCTTTTGATTACTTGTGAGGATGTCTTTAAATCAACTTACTCAAGAGAATGTCAGGAAATGAAGACAAATTCAACATGCGATTGTCCTGTAACCGCCACCTGTTCAGCAGAATTTATATAGTCTTGGTACAAGCAATAATACAATCAAAATGTAAATTATGACCAGGTTTAGATCAGTTTGCCGACTGATTTTAAAGTTTGCTTAAATATTGCACATCGTATACATACTGTAAAACATAACAGAATGAGTGGTAACTAACAAAGCCCAGTCAGATCCACATTATCAACTGTCCCTGTTAATTATCTCTGTAAAGTTTCGTGTTAAATGTTCACAGCAGGTTTTGTCAGTCAGATTCCAATTGTGACATAGTGAAGATTTTGAACATAGTAAAAACTTAGTAAAAAAAAATAAAGTGATAGGGTGAGGCCTGGTGTAGATAGGTGACTACTGCCATGATGCAGCTCTCTTTTTTTTCTCCAATAACTATTTTTAAAATTTTGTTTTCGGATAAGTTAATCCAATTTTGGTATTTTTTGCCCAATAGGGGGAAGAACTGTTAGCGTACCGATTCAAATTTTGGACAGTGCATAAGGAAGTGGCTTTCTGTCTCCACAGCAGCTCCACCAGACTGCTGGCACAGCCGCTTCTCTCTAGGCAGCCATGTTTTCCTGTAGCGGCATGGCCATGCTGTGAGCACTCAGTCTGTACTTTGTAAACATCACTCGATGTCTAATATCAGCCTGTCAGTCAATGTCTGTTAAGGGCCAGATAACATTGCATTTTGTTCTGTCTGTGTGATCTGGTGTTCCAATAGGTGAGTGGTTATAATTTGGTCGACTCTAATTGATGTGTTCTCAGGTTGGTCCTGAGGCAGAACTGAGGTAGAACCTGTCAGTGAGCTCAGTGTCAGGACCGGCTGAGTGAAGCGACTCTGCTCCTTGCTCTTGCTCTTGCTCTTGCTCTTGCTCTTGCTCTTGCTCTTGCTCTTGCTCTTGCTCTTGCTCTTGCTCTTGCTCTTGCTCTTGCTCTTGCTCTTGCTCTTGCTCTTGCTCTTGCTCTTGCTCTCTCTCTCTCTCTTGCTTGCTTTCTGTGCCGGTCATGCCCCTGTGTACTGCAGTGTATCAAACCAGACACCGATACCTTATCAGCCGCCTTGCCTGCTCTCGTCTTACTCCCCTTATTCCTGCTTACTGATCCACAAGTCCCCCAAATCAATCCCATACTGCAGCCTTTTGTAGTTTTTACAGTTGAGGATACAAAGTAGTTTTAAACTTTATTGTCGCTCTCTGTCTCAGACACCAGTTTCTCTGACCCTGTCATGTGTTAGCTAAGCAATCAACCTTGCTTGAGGACAAGTGCTATTCGTTTTGTATTTTCTCTTATCAATATTTTCTTCCCTTCTTCTGCTCCTCCTCTTTCTACCTCTATGTCTTCCACTTTATCCCTCTAGCTGATCTACTGACAGCTCCTCCTGACCTGACAAATGCAGCTGCCATGTATCGTGGTCCAGTGTATGCCCTCCACGATGTTTCAGATAAAATCCCAATGACCAACTCTCCTCTCCTGGACCCTCTTCCCAACTTGAAGATCAAAGTCTACAACTCTTCTGGTCTGGTCACACCGCAGGATGACCTTGGAGGAGACTTCACATCCAAGCTGTCTCCTAAGGTAATGTAATTCATGAATCCCACAATCTAACATCAGCATCTTCCATCCACTTCTGCGATTTTGACTGTAAAATATTCTGAATGAATGCAGTAGAATTTTGAAACATGTCCTCCTGAAGGGAGGTTACACTCCAAAAGCACGGTGAAAAGTATTGAAACATGGCAGCTATGTATTTCCAGTCACATAAATACAGAACCAAACACCATTAGTATACCCTACATGCAACTGGGTGTCCCAGTTTCCTCCCTCTGCTCTGTCAACGACATGGCATGCATACCAGAGTCAGTTGTCACAAATACAGATGAAACTGCACACTTTAACTTCTGCACCTGTCGTGAGGCAGTATGAGAGCTGAACTCACTATCTCTGAGCTTTACATGTCAGTGGCACTTATTTGATTATTTTCTATGTTAATATGGGTGATTTTAATTGTGGAGTTTTTAACCACCTGAACCATCTAATTTGAGGATATGTTGTTTTTTTCAGTTGGGTGTCTGTCTTTAACAAATTGAAGCAAGTTATTGTCAGTTTTGTGTGATGTAGTGGAGTAAACTACTGAATGTTAAGTCCGTATTTTACATCTCACAGTGGACTTGTAGAAAAGGAAATGCAAAGCAGGTCATATTTTACCACACACCCTAAGGTAGTTTCATAGGTCTATTGTAAATCCTCCCTCTTCTCAGCCCTATGGCAGTGCTTCCAGGCAGATGCAGATTGCCCCTGTAGCAATTGACTTAATGGTCACCAGGAAAACATGAGGAAAGAAAATAAAAACTGTCTTGATGAATGCAGTAAAATTGTAGTGGAAAAGGGAGCATTAACAGATTCTTCTTTTAATGCTTGATTTAATCAGCCGAGCAAAAATAAAACTGCAATGACCTATGCAACAAAAGATCGGCCTTGTACAGTGAAACTTCTTCGAACCTTCATGAACTTTTGGTTTCATTAGAATAAATCTTCTTTCTGTCATAATGTTTCAGCCTTCATAGAGCATGGGTGAGGCTTACTTTTATGCATAAGGATAATCACTGGAATATGAACAATGCCTGTCCACATTATAGGTCAGACTCCGCGCACTAATCTCCAAAACATTGATTGGACTACATTCTACATTCTCACTAGCTCCATTACTAAAAATGTATATTACATTCCCAAGGTTTTTTCATATGCATTCAGATTGGTCTCATCTCATAGAGGTGCAATGGTGTTAATGTAAAATATATATATATTTTTCACCTGATTTTCAAGGTGAAATCTATGAAAGCCGAGCACTGCCCTCCTTGTAATTACGTTTTGAATGCTGTTATCTTGAAATTGGAATTTCATTATTTCTTTATCTCTAGAATAAAAGCTTTATTAACTTGAGATAACAAGATATTTAATCATTTATCATGAGAAAACAAAAAAGTGTTTCTTATTGTTGCTTATTACTGATGGTGTTCATCACAGATCAGAAATTTAAACGGCACAGATTGAGCTGAAGGTGATGGGCGTGGTACAAGAAGTATAAACATGTTACCCTTATAAATTAAAATCCCATTAAATTGTGAGGGAAATGCTTTTTCCTTCAATTTTTGAGTTGCTGGGAAAAAAATCATCATTCTGACTGTTGTCTTTTTTGATTTCTAGGTAACTCAGTCTCTGTTGGATAACAGCGACACCATGAACCTTCGCAACCAGAGCTTGGCCCGGACACGAGATCCTTCTTGCACCGCTCACGGATCCTACAACAACCAGGGTGGCCACCTCATTGTACCCAACTCTGGTAAACTTTCGACACACACTGAACAGCTATTCATACTGTCTGGAGTGACCATCAATAATTTCTGACAAATTGTAGAGGTGGTGATACAAAGGCAATGGAAAGATATGAGGGCACAATTACGATATTGTTAATGGTTATATGAACAAATAAAAAAACATTGCATCACATTTACTGCTATAGATAGTACAAATGTCATCAAGGTGAATCCTGATTGAAACGAAGTATCAACAAGATCACATCCCTTTCCTGTATGAAAAATTGACCACATAAGGTAAGTTTATAGCTAATACTGCACAGTCCACATAATAATGTCTCCATGCATGTCTCCATGCCAGCTACCTAGTAGCCCTGTAGACTTGCGATTTAAAAGCAGTGGGCAGACAGAAATAATGAATAATGTAACGTGCTGATAGGAAGCAGCTCTCAAAAGCCATAAAACATTGCAGTACAATTCACTTGATGATATATTTAAGAGAAAGTTTCTTACTGGTTGCTTTTGAAAATGATTATTTAATAATTAATCACAATGATAAAGTGATAATGGGTTGTTCATTCAATAATTCAGTTGTGCATGATAAAATTAATAAATCCAGTGATGGAACTCTTTATTTCTGCCTCTATCCCTCCTGCTTCCCCTGCCCTCCCTCCTGCAGGTGTGAGTTTGTTGGTTCCAGCGGGTGCCGTTCCTCAGGGTAGGGTGTACGAGATGTATGTGACTGTGCACAGGAAGGACAGCTTGAGGTAAGTTTAGTCTCTTTCTTTCCCTCACTTTTCCTCTCTGTGGCATTTGTGTTTCTCTATGTTGTTCCCTGTTGTCCTCATTTTTCTCTGCATCTCCCTCTATGTTCTTTTTGTTTCTTTGTTTTTCTGTGTCTACACCTCTCTGTCTCTCTCCTGGGCTCGTGCTTCTAAGACCTATTTGTATGGTTGCACGGGGAGGCTTTCACAGTGTGACATGATCTTAGGATGCACAACAGTGTATGAATCATTATTATTTATAGTGTATAGCACATCTGTGCACCCATTCGTCTGGTGATTCATTTAGTGTATGTCTGTTAATAGCACAGATTTAGTACCAGAATGAAAGTTGGGGGATAATTTCAAAATTTTAGAATCAATGCCATTTCCCATAGTTAGAGCTCATAACACCCATGTTTAAAAAGATGTGTGAAACTAATGTTGACTGCAGTGTGACAACAAGACAACAACAGATTTTTTTTCCTCACTTAATGCCATTTTAGAGATCCAAAAAACAAACAACAAGCTTTTGACAGCATATGCAAAGAGATTTCTGTTTCCACAGTAACTAAGAGATTAGTAGTTATTTTTGGTATTACTGTAATCCTGTTACATGAACTATAATCCTTTACTTCAAAACCTTGTGCATGAGTTAGGTAAAGCTGTGAGACATGAGAGACAGGGTAGAAAATGTATATATTCCAACTGTTGTGTAAAAATGCCCTCGACACAAATTTGAGGAAAGTATCAGCATTCTTTTTAAAAGTGACCTGGCCCTACAGAATGGCTAAACTCTGATCCTAAAACCTACCTATGTGACTACATGTGCATGCAAATGGAAAGAGATGTCATACTACTACTACTAAAAATCATACCGTTAACATTTAAGAAAGAACGACATACTTACATACAACATACATATTGTACGGAGTCAATGTATATTCTGATGATTGTATGCTTGTAAGCTTTTCTCTTTTTCACACAAACACAGCTAAACCATTTATATCAACAACAAGTTTATTTAGTTTTCACGTTATCCGTGACTGAGATTTCTCCATCCACCCCAATACAATGGAGATAAATAAATTGTGTTTGTACCTATATAAATCAGAATCAGAGGAATAAAATTATATTTTCTGATTGTTTCATGGCGTTACGTTCAAAAAACACATGCCTCCACACAACCCTGTTTGAAGGGGCCACACTGTCGGATTATGAGTAAATGTAGAGCTTCGGTTATGATTCGTCACTGTTATTGTGTGTGTTCGTGCCCTGTGCCCTGAGTATCAGTATGAGATGCTGAGGGAGAGGGGCGTGACAAAGTGGCAGTTCAGAATCATCGCCCTGGTCTTCCTGGTTGTCCTGGTCGCCCTGGTTGCTGTTATTGGCAGGGGCTCAAACATCCATGTGGGGTTGCCGAGACCCAGAAACTTCCCTGTCCAGCTCAAGCTAATAAAGAAAAACGAAAATCGAGGCAGAGGGCAGAGTCTCTACAGATACCACCACACACTTCTAGTAGTATATAAGCGATGATTGAGAGACATTTTATTAGTTTATATATTGTTTTTTTAGGATAGTAGTACATATATTAAATTATACCTTTAAGAAGTGGTGTCCCATTTACACTGCACAATAGTCCCAAAATAAAGTGTTTGCTGCAAGGTTTGTGCATTATCCAATGTAGGACACTGGCTGGGGAAAGATATATTGCTTTTGATTCTTTTCAATTTAGTTATTTAATGCTGGTGGCACAAACTAAATTCAGTTCACCTTCATTGTGTTTGGGGTTGCAGCGCAATGTTCAGAAACAACAATCTCAAAAACTGAGCAAATAAAACCAGCAGGCTAGTAGTATCTTCTTGGCTCGATACCACAAGACGTAAGTGAGGAAATCGGTTCTTTAATAATTTGGGTAAACCAACTCTTTAAAGCCTCTACAAGATCTGAGCTTTAGGTCATTTATCACAGTTTGGTTCATATATTCTACCCCATGCATTCATTCTAGCTTCTCCCCAATCAATAGCAGTCAATAAGAATGATCCCCCCTGCAGTGTGCTACAGTATTTCTAAGAGTCAAACCTCTTCCCTGTCCTCTGTCTTCCCTCTCAGTCAATATCTGGCTAGCAAAAATCACACTGCTACATTGCCTTTGCTCAGCAACACTTGGCAAGCCAGAATCATGTGGTTTGGCTCATAAGATCCCTTAGGTGTCCTTTTTCCCTCACACATTTATTTTCCGTATTTGTCTCAAAAGATATACAACCTCACAAATCAATAACACTGTAATTCATTAAGAGGTGAGCCCTGAGTCAAGTTACTAGTCAAAGGGAGTTTGAGTTGTACTTCTTACTGAGTCATTTTTATTTGTTAGCTTCTCTGACCCATATGAACCCATCATGAGTCAATAATGAGCTCCAGTCGCTGAATCGATAATACTGTTAAGGATTAATTCCCCCTGACACAAGGTAAGCTGACACAAAAAAAATCACTCTTAAAATTAAGATCCATCTCCTCTGTCAATTCTGGCTTCTATCCCAGTCAATAAATGTCTTCAGCAACACGAGGAAAGAAAATAAAGACATTTTCACTTTTAACTGTTGTTTAAGAATGTGACTTTTCAATTTACTAATGAAATAATGATAAGAAATAAGGATCTATAAATAATTCCCATATATTGTAGAAGATACTGCAGTATAGAGTTACTATGCTGTAACATACATTAGTTAGCAAGTGCTTGTGGTTCCAATACTTGAATTTACTGTAAAAGAGGGCCTGTGGCCCATACTCATTTATTTGCCGCCTGTGAGCTGTGAGCTACTAACTCCAGCTGAGGTCCAACTCAAGCCCCGCTGACTACACTAATCATCCCCTGATTGAGTTTTTGGGCTACTCTGCTGTGATGTGTTTTATTCCTTGATATTTTAATCTACTGTAAGCTAGTTTATCTTACTCTAACAAATGTCCACCTGCCTTTTTTAATATGCCAGCCAGGTTTTACCACATATGAACATTATGAAATATAAAAGAGGCCATAAGTGAAATCAATGCAGCCTTTTTTTATGCTAACTGGTAGCCAACAGTGTTATCTGTCTTTTCCAGACCCCCGGTAGAGGACATCCAGACTGTGCTGAGCCCAGTAGTGAGTTGTGGACCTCCAGGAGCCTTACTGACCAGACCGGTGATCCTCACCATTCACCACTGTGCTGACAACGTCCAGGAAGACTGGCTCATACAGCTGAAGAACCAACTGGCCATGGGAGAGTGGGAGGTGAGTGTTCAACAATGTAGCTTTTTTGTTTGCTGCTTTAATGTGCAACTTTTGAATTCCACAGTTTTAACCTCCAGAGAAAGTAGCTGTGACTTTGTTGCCAACAAATATCACATACTATATATATATATATATATATATATATGATCAAAGAGATGCATCTAGATGCACAAGCATGTACACATGCAGCAGATAAATGAACACATGTATATGATGATTTTAAACTTAATAAAGACTCAGCTGCACACAAGGACAGCCAAATCATTAATATGGTCATGTACACACAATATGACTGGCGTAGCATGTCCACACATATGTGCACACATACATTATTGTCTTTCCCTCAGAAGAATAGCCTGAATTACACATACACACATGAAGTGAAGCAGGGAGAGGAAAATAAAGGAAAGGAGAGAAAATTCAGTAAACACAAAGTGCCTACAGGCTAGTAGACAAGCAGGGGGTTGAAGACTCCTATCAGAAGCAATTTGTTATGCTCCTGCCATCCTCCTCTTCTCTCATCTTCCTTCTTATGTTTCTATCCCTCCATTTTTTCAACTCTTCTCTCTCTCCCTCCTCCTGCTTCTCTCAGCATGAAGTCTCTACCTCAGCAATATCTGTGTGTGTGTGTATGTGTGTGTGTGTGCGTGCGTGTGTGCCTGTGTGTGGGTGTGTGTGTGCGTGTGTGTGTGTGTGTGTGTGTGTGTGTGTGTGTGTGTGTGTGTGTGAGACTGCATATGTATGCGTGTTTGTGTGTGTAGATGTGTACATGCGTAAGTCTATCCTTGTGTGTGGGTTTGAGTGATAAGGCTGTCTTGCAGCATCACTGTGTCTACAAGGCCCCCGTATGCTGTCTTCTGTTGCTTATCACAGCTCAACACAATGTCTCTGCACAATTAGCCATGCATACGATTCTGTGTGTGTGTGTCAGTGAAAAAAATAAAATTATATATATATATATATATATATATATATATAGAGAGAGAGAGAGAGAGAATGACAGAAAGACAGACAGAGAGAGAACAAGACACGTGCAGAAGGGGCTGGGTGCAGAGTGGGTAAAGACGAGAAAAATGAAAAGTGGAATTTCATCAGGAAGTCGATTTGTTTCACTTATTGCAGTAGAACATCAATTTCCTATCAGAAAGTTTTCCCCAAAACAGTGAGAAGAAGGTAATTGAATTCCCCTCACATCGTTGTTGGATGGGTGGGGAGCCACGGTTGTGATTACCCATAATAACAGATTCATACCGTATTGCTTTCCTACCTGTTTGTATTGATTCAGCTTGCTGATCTATAGGAACACAACTCCCCATGAACTGTGCTTCAAAGCTCAATATTTGTATCATGTGTGTGTGTGTAGAAAAGATCAATCGCTGCAGCACATTTGCATCCACAGACAGGCACACACAAACATCAATATGTGCACAACTAATTGAAGATTCGGTACTTATATGAAAAGACCCTGTGCATCCTCACTCAAAGAGCCATGTGGATGAATCGTAACTCCGGCTGTGACAGAGAACCGTAGAAATTATATGGGCAACAGCCAGCAGGAAATCACAGTAGAAACGGATACACGTCCCAGACGGCAGTTGATTTACTTTCAGATCTCATACTATGTACACCAAGACATGCATTTACGTTTCAGTTAAATTTCGGCAATGAGATCAATCAAAATTCCAGTAACTGTATTCTTAGCGGACTAACAAGAGGAGCCACACACTGTTTATTTCCTTATTAGAAAAATCCACACACCAACAGGGTTTAAACATTTGTAGTTTGAGTTGTTTCTGTTTAACAATGCTTTGTACAGAGGTAGCTTCACTTACCTCAGTTCTATTGGCATTGCATTTAAAAATACTTGTTTATAGCAACAGATGAAGTTGGAAATCGCAAGCTGCTTATTCAGGGGTTGTTTGCATTAGTGGAAATGGCTTCAAATGCAGGTCCAGTTGTTGTATGTTAACAGACAGAATGTGGCTTGGACCCAATACATTCTCAACTAAAGCCAATATTCAAATAATGCCCAGGTTAAAATAAAGGCTGATCCCAAATAAAGGAAGGAAAAAATCAAATGAGAGTGTAGCTCACTTTTTAAATTCAGAATATTCTACATTGCCACACTTTTTCTATCAGCAAATTATCATAGATTAATAGTCAGGCAAGCATAAGAATAATAATTATATAATAATAAAGAATAATATATACTCTCTCTCTCTCTCTCTTTCTCCCTCCTATACTATAAAGACTTGTTTTTGACAGTTGTCTGTCTTGAATAAAGCCCTTAATCTCTCTGCAGAAATAGTGAGAGAGTAAAGGCTTCCATGGTTATTTTACAATATGCTGTCTCAGTCCTCCATCATAGACCCAGCATGACACTGAAAGTATAGTGGCAATGTGTCTGACTTTATGTGTGTGTATGATTCCTGCAGGATGTGGTTGTAGTGGGAGAGGAAAACTTCACCACCCCCTGCTACGTGCAGATGGACTCGGAGGCATGTCACATCCTAACAGAGACACTGGGGACTTACTCCCTGGTGGGCCAGTCAATCTGCAAGGCAGCTGCAAAGAGGCTCAAACTGGCTGTTTTTGGACCCGTCTCCTGCACAACTTTGGACTATCACATCAGAGTCTATTGTCTGGACGACACACAGGATGCACTCAAGGTAAAGTATTGAATCAAACCCAGTATTCCATGTGTTCATTTGCTTTTTAAGAGACTAGTGCATTGACTTAAACCACACACAAATGCATACAATGAACATATCATTGAATATTATGTATGTATATACTTGTCTTGAATATTTTAGGCTCAATGCTTTGTTGTGGTTTTTAGCCTTGTGAGGGATTTTGTTCTCTCTTGGATCACCCATGCTTAAACTGTTCCCTGGTAATTTGCATTTGAAAAAAAATGCACTATAGCTTTGATAGAAGTGATTGTAAAAAGAAGTTTTCTCACCTCTAGTCTTCTGGAAGTGAACTGAGGGGCAGTAAACAAAACAGGGTCAAACAATGTCAGAGTAACGATGCTTTGGAATTTAAACAAATTCAAAGCACTGGAGGGACCATCTGATACGGGAGATTAACATTGGTAATTTATGCATGCAATGATAAGTCCAGTGTCAGTGTGGCACACAGCCATGCACAGGCTCACACAAACAATGCACACTCATTTTTACCATTTCAAACAAGCAATTGTAGGTTGAACACAAAGTTCAGAGATGGACTTTTTAATAATGGAGACTGTGTAGTATAATTGGTCGGTTTGCGTTTCAAAGGGGAAGTCTCTGCTGTATATCTACAGTAGCACTGTCGTGTAGGAAGATGATGGGAAGGAGGAATTGATTATTTTGAAAGGGTTGTAGGAGGCATCAGAAGTCACACTAATAACTCATTCCTCAATGCAGTAACTGTTTTGTTGGTGAACACATACTTTTATGTGTGCAGTTTGTCAGCCTGTAAATATGTTAATGTTATCAATATGTGTGGTATTACCATTATGCATCTGTAAGGCACAGATACTCTCTTAGTAATCTCTTGGTGTGAGCTTACTTGATATACAGAAGTCAACTATGAGCAAAAATCCCCACAGGACTGTGTATGCAATGTTTTATTAAAACAGCTGCAGCACAGCAAAGTAAAATGTTTCTTCAGTTCACATAATGGACAAAGACATTAAATAGGCAGACTGTTTTACAGTAACTGATTCAATTTTCCCAATTAAGTGAATTTATACTATAACAAAAAAGCATATTAAGTGCAGTGGATTAGCTTCAGAATATGTCCTGAGTGAGGTGGTAGTTACAGTTTTACTTAAGGCTGGAGTAGTTTTCTTTTGGCTTCATTGGACAAAAATCCCATAATAACCTTTCAGGATATTGTAACTCAAGTCGTCTGCTCTGTTTTCAGGCTTAAGAAAATTTAGCCTGTGACAGGAGACTTTGGCCAATCACAGTCATTTCAAAGTGACGGCATTCCTATTGGCTCGTCTACAAATGCAGACGCAATAAAACACATGTCTATATCGGGAAAATCATTTCAGAGATGAAAAAATGTTGCTAATAGTTTAGACTTTTGCTAACCTTGTTCAAAGGCTCACGGCTGTGGCTAATTCAAGTTCATGTTAGCTAGAGCTTTGAATCACACTATGTCATCTCAAATCGCTTTACAGACCCACAAGTTTGCAAAGAAAACAGGCAGTAATTCTAATAGAATTGTCGCTATATAACGGCATAAAATTTCAGTTTTCCAGAAAACTGTCAATTCCAGCTTTGAAACCGTTGAGAGAAAGACAAAGGAAAAGTCCTGATTGCCGTCCTGTCGTGCCAGACGAAAGAGAAGGATGATGTGAATGACAAAAATAGTCTGCAAAATCTTGAATAATCAGTAAATCATTACTTTTCTGGGTATTATTTTCATAAGTAATATGATGAATTGAGGTCATCTTCTAAAGATGATAGAAGTAATTTAATTTTACTATCTTACATTAAAGATATGTTTCATTTCCCATATCTCAGAACAGCAGTACTTTGACTGGTGGTGCATTATTAATCAAGGCTTTTATTGAGCATCTTAATGTCTCTCTTCAGTTGAGTGTAGTTAGCAGAGCTATGCTTTGCTTAAATCCGGGGAATATGAGTACTTTACTGAGCTCTGTGATGATATCTTAATGAAAACTTCCATGCGTTTCTAGTGTTTCATGGTACTGTCTACTTCAAGGCAACATTTAAGACGGCATTGTCGACAGTTATTATGCAATATAAATTAAAGCCATTTTTCATATCTTTAATGCTGTATGAAAAATACATTTTTAACGTTTATAGTTTTGTAAGATAGGAGCAAAGTTGAGGACAACATTTGAAGTTAGTGTTGTTTTTTTCATTTGGGATTTTGTTTAGGAGGTTCTTCAAATGGAGACCCAGATGGGAGGGAAGCTTCTGGATGAGCCAAAGACACTGAACTTTAAAGACAGCACACACAATCTGAGACTGTCAATCCATGATGTGCCACACACACACTGGAAGAGCAAACTCATTGCAAAATATCAGGTAAGAGGGATAGTTTAAAAATGATCTTCACACGCACACAGAAAATATCACAGATTAAAGTGCTACTTATATTTAAACAAGAATAAACCATGGTACGCCCGGTGTTGGTTGTTGTTTGCATTAATCTTTGGACCAGAGAAAAAAAATCTTCACAATTATTCACTTTGATGAATCCTCATTAATAACAAATGGAAAACATGCTTTCTAGGAGATCCCATTCTACCAGGTGTGGAGTGGCAGTCAGAGAACTCTTCACTGTACCTTCACCCTGGAGAGACTGAGCGCAGCCATCTCGGAGATCAGCTGCAAGCTGTGTGTAAGGCAGGTGGAAGGAGAAGGACAGATCTTTCAGCTCAGCAGCACGTTGGAGGAGGTAGGTTTTTTTAGAAATCTAAACAGCAATACACACACTTTGACCCTTTTTACACTTGGTTTTAAAATGCATCTTGGCCGATTGGATCACAACAAGTAGACAGCGCTAAATACTAGTGTAATTGACCAGCAGGACACATTGTGATGCAATCACTCAAACCACTTGCTGAGGTGGTCTGGGTCACGCGTTTGACCACATATCTCTTTTTGTGTGCAAGCTAATGTATTCTGATGTGTTCCCAACAAGGGCGTAACAGGAAAATAGGTTGTCAATGCAGGATGTGATGGTTGTTTTGGTGACAGCATGCCAATGTTCTATAACTTGACCAAGTTGGATGAACTGTTGCGTGACTGTCCTTCGTTTTACCCAATGAAAGGAGATGTGTTCTGCCGAACACAAGTGGTCAGCTTGAGGCACATGTCTTGGTAGCCCACTTGTATTCAGATCACCAACACACATTTGGGTTTTTTTTTAAAGATTTTTTTTTTGGCAGTTTTCAAGCCTTTTATTAAATAGGACAGACAGGTCGGAGTCGAACCCGAGGACCTTCAGCCTCTTTACATGGGGCGACTGCTCTAACCACTCCACTGGCAGAGGACATACTGAGGGAAAAAGTGATATCCAAAAAAGAGATGAACACAGTTACAAAAAGAAAACGAAAGAATGAGACTTTCTAAATTCCTGTACTAAAGGTCCTAAAGTCACTAAGTTTTTCTCTATCCGTCAGACAGTCAAGGCTCCTGCTATGGTTCTGTGACTCTGTTCAATCATTCATACAGGGGCTAGAGGTCACATAACACAAGTGGAATAACTCGTCTTTGATTTTGCTATTCCATGTAACCACAAAGTCTCTTTGGTCGAAGGTCAGACAGTTCTTATGGAATGTCATTACTTTGAATTCTCCTACAATGTTCATGAGAGATAGCATTTCACTTTCGAGTTTTTTAACCCTTGTTTAACCAGGTAAGTTTATTTTTGACTGCATATAGGAACAGTTGCAGCAGCAGGGAGGGTTGAACATACTTTGTACTTCTCCAGCTATGGTCTCTGAGCGAAATGAAAATGACAGTCAAGGTCACAAAAGTATCTAGTGGTGTTTGAGTAGTATAATAGATTCAAGGTATCGTTTCAGGGTAACAAAGCTGGGATATCCTGTTGTTTCAGCCATCCTGGCATCACTTTTATTTCATCCTGTCCAGGGTTACTTGCTGTAGTGTTTTTGTTCATTCATTCATTTGTTCAAGTCTATGTGTACAGTCCAAGAGGCTGATGTCAAACCGTTTTCTCTCTAACATACTTTTTTTGGCATATCTGTTCTCAGTTAGGTAATTACTTATCAGCCAACCGGATATGTCTTTGACAATATGTAATGAGCTAATGTCTGACACAGGGGTTAATATCATCCTCCAACCCGAATCTCACATTTCTTTTTACTAATGTAGACAATTTTTAGGTCTGACCTTAACTGAAGAAGCAGCCAGAATGGTTCAGAGTACCAAATTCAAACATGGCCTAAAGTATGATTCGTAGGTACATGTCTCCCATGTTTTGCCATCAAGTCTAATGGACGAATTAACAAAGTCGTAACGATCTGCCTTTCTCTCTGTCAGAGCACAGAAAGAAAGCATAGTAGAAATGTCTCATCCTGCATTTCTCCTGTACTTCCTCATGTGATCTTCTTCATTGTGCCTTCTGCTAAGGAAAAACAAAGCAAACAGCCATTTGGGCGGCGCTGTAGTTGTGAAGAAGGACACATTGAATCAGGACTTCTATTTGTACAACAGTTTGACAGTTTTGTCACAACATTAAATATTTTTGTCAAGTGATCAGTTGTAATCCTTCTTAAATAGGCCATAC
>NC_139829.1:18611894-18686894 GCF_963691815.1 Echiichthys vipera | reverse complement strand
CGAGCTGGTGCTGGAAACTATGTGTATCTTAGTGTGTTTATTTGAGCAACGCTGCAGTGTTGTGTGTGACCGAAGGAGACATAACCCTACAACACAAACACAGTCTATCAGGAAAAAAACAAAACATACACACGCCTAAAAAAAAAGAGCTTGTCTGGTGTAACACTACTTGTTCTGTTGCTGTTACGTTATACTGTACTGATCCAAGAGAAGTAGAGAAACGAACAAACAGGTACTGACCTTGAAAACCTCTATAGCAATGGAACAGAATCATAAAGGGAGGGAAGCTAAACTGATTACAAAAGGGTGGGCGAAGGGAGAATGAGGAAAAAGAGGGAGTGAGTCAGAGACAAGACTCTTTAGTAAGACAAGAGTAAACAGGGAGAGGCTAAACTGATTACAAAAGGGAGCAAGGATGTGAACATAACATGATGGAAGAGGCTGCAGGTGATCATCTGGATCAACAGGATGGAAAATAGATAATAAGAGAGAGAAGATAAAGAAGTGATTCTTCACTTCTCTTGTAAGCCTTGGCTGTACATGTTTTGCCAGTACAGTTTATTTTCTTTATACCGTTTCCTAGGAAACGCTCTATGTAATCTGCTATCCATATGTGTGGATCATTTCCCGCTAAACAAAATTTGCTACAGAGTGACTGTCAATCAAAGGGTCCGATGGACCAGAAACAAGCCCGGCACTACAGGTTTTCCCTTTTTTGGCTGACGTCATAAGTGATGTTTAAATTAGTTTTATATTAAATATCAACTTTGTGGCTTCCCTCCGAAATGCGTGAAGATATTACTTGTCCATTTGCCTCTAACTGTCCACTTGCCTCTAACTTCTGCCTCTGATTTTCTTATAAGAGGCAATCCAAAGATGATAATAGTCCCGATAGATGCAAGTAAAAGTCAAGTTTTCCGTTTTTAGCAGTGGTTGTGGCAGACTTGTGAAACTGTCTGTTTTGAGGTATATTTAAGATTGCACTTATGATAAACAGATAAACAGGGCAGAGATGCAGACTGACAGCTATTCAAGCCCATGCATAGGATATTGTATGATGTGTTTGATTTAATGGATTGGATTTTAGTATATTTTTAAATTGTATATAAATTTGTGATGGAAAATAAATAAAAAACAGCAAAAATGTTTCCGTACATGTTGGAGGTGTCACCACAAGCTCAAAGTAAGGGTGATCTTTAAGCTACACATATATCCTTTAACTTAAATCAAGTGTTGACTTGTTTTCTGCAGTATCGCTGCTGCTCCATTCCTTCCCAAAGAGGAGTTGTTTGTACTGTGCTGAAGTGTGGATGCAGACTAGATACATAGTGGAGAATTGCCGCATGCCATGGTTCCCACATTTGGTTAACCACAACCTCAATTCCAAGAGTCTCTCTGATAGACTGTCGGGGCTTGTTTCTGGACAGGGTCCAACTCAGTGAGGAAGCAAAAAGGGATGAAGTAAAACTGAAAACACAAGTCTTTTTAAATACAGTAATATACAAACTACCATAGTGATAGTGAGGTACCGCTGATATCTTTCATTACCGTTCAAAGTACACAATGTACTAACTTATCAATCATATTTTAATTTACTTATATATATATATTGCCTACACACACACACACACATATATATATATATAAACAGAAATACTATATGTATATATCTATATATGTTTATATCTAGATATTTACATATAGTATTTCTGTAATATTTTTAATGTCTCGCAGGATGTCAATTGTGTTGTCTGCCATCTGGCCACACATGATTTCATTTGTGATCACCACCTTGACTTGATCATGGTCACTAGCACCATCCAGTGGCTTTTAAGGAATAACAGCATTTACATTTTTCGATCGTCTGAAACATGTAAATACATGATTATCATGTTAATTCTAATGAACTTTTATTATCATATGTTTTGTTCTGTGGTCATTATTGTGTTATTTACATTAGCATTATTGTTTTTTTCCATTTTAATGTTTTTTTTATAGGTGTGAACTGTGTGGGATGAAATCAGATGGTTGCCCTTTATCTAAAACAATGTTCTGTCAGCAACTAACATTCCAACTCACGGTGTATTTGTTCAAAAGGTTGAAATTTAGAGCTAAAAATCCAGATATCAACGAAAGGGGCCTGCTGTATGCAAATTGAAATGTAATATATTTGTGTTTTGCAGAACAACATTGTGAAGCAGGGCTGTCTTTCAAATGTATGCATAGACTCGGATCAACAGTGTCGTAAAGGTGAAACTGTAACAGTTTAGCTTTGAGGGCAGAAAAACAGCCTTATTTTTAGGGGCTTTTGAACAACTGTCACTTGCCCCTGGGTATATGAACTCTTTCACCGTGTAAAGAAAAACATGAAAAAAGGGAATACATGTAAAATACTTTAAAACTGGAGTTGAGATATGAACTATGGAGAGACGCCATATGAAACTGAATATCAGGTATGTAGAGGAGATACTGAGAAGGATATTGCGAAGAAAAGAAGACAAAGGCAGTGTTAAAACCTGCACAAAAGGACAGATCTTTACCTCTTCATGACAGATTTCATCTTGCAGCTGTCCACACAGCAGGAAACCTTGAGACATTGATTTTAAACATTGATTTTACAGAAATATGCGAGTAAAACAAATCTCACCTCTTGCATGGGTGGAAAATCAGATTCAGAATACATGCAGACCTAAAAAGGATGTATCTTTTAATTTCGGCCAACCTTATTAACCAAATTAGAAAATGTCTATGTTTAAATAGCAGAGTGGATGTTTTGTATGTTTTCACATGTAACTGCTGAGGTCAGGTGTGAGGAAATCAAAGGGAAGAGTTATGTAAGTTTTGAGGACTAAAGCCTAAAACATCGTCATCCATTCAGTATGTCACAAAACCAAACATGAACCCAAAGGTCATGTTAATGTCTTTTTCATAAAATGTGTCTGTCAATCTCTTATTGACTCAAATTCAGAATACAAGATCACATTTTAACTGATTGAATGTGTGTAACTTTACACACAATTTGATCATTGCCATGTTCTCAATCTACAGTTTACCAGCGGGACAGGCTGTTTGTTAATGTAGTAGACTGGAAAAGGGAGTTTTCATATGTAGAGAGCAAATGTAGGCCTCCAGAAGGTGACCCATCCTGATGTGAAGTTGATGAAAGTAGTGTTA
The DNA here is from genome assembly GCF_963691815.1 of Echiichthys vipera. Classification (NCBI taxonomy): domain Eukaryota; kingdom Metazoa; phylum Chordata; class Actinopteri; order Perciformes; family Trachinidae; genus Echiichthys; species Echiichthys vipera. The sequence goes on along the minus strand of NC_139829.1, from coordinate 18,683,720 downwards.
AGATTTCAAAGTATGTAAGAAAAAAAAGTATTTTGTATCCAAAATATGTACAGTTGTCTACTGTCAGCTATATTTGGCAAATTTGAGAATATAAAAAAGAGAAGTACAGTTAGATACTAGTTTGTATGTTTCAAGTTTTTTATTTATGTTTATTTCCCTTTTTGTAAAAGCAGTGTCTACTATGCAAACTTGGCATTGGTTATCATGATAGAAGTCTAACTAGAGTTGTGCTTGTAAGTGCATTTTTATTTTACTATCAGATTTGGTTTCTCAGTGTGGGGTAGTGTTGGTCCATTTTTGCTAATTCTGGCACGCTTCATGAATCTTGCTCAATCTTGCTGAATGCTCACCTCTCTATCTCCTCTAATTGTTTTATGTACAAAGTGTAAGAAAGAATTTTTAAGACAATTAATAAATTATATTTATAAGCAACGCTGAAAATGTGTTGTGTCTGTTGTGGCTTATTTCTTCAAAACTGTTTCAGGAAATTGTTTAAAACTTACATTTCTCTCAAGATGTACTATTACAGTGTGTGATAGTCCAAAATGCAATATGTAGACCATGACAATAGGCTATACCCTCGATCTGGGGCGTGATCATGATACACCGTAGGTGGTACCCCACAATAATCAGAAAGTATAAATGCCAATCTAGGCCCCTAGGCTACTGTTTAAATAAATACACCAAAAAAAAAATCAGAAGTCATAGTAATCTAAGTCCCAACATTTTGAACAATGTTGTAGTATACTGTAGTTTGTATTTAAAAAAAATTAAATCATGGAAAATTCACACAGTATGTCATAAAAATATCATGAAAAAGGGTCATAGTATAGTATGTCATAAAAATATCATAAAAACTCATACCAGTGTAGTATGTCATGAAGAGATCATGAAAAAAAGCCATAGTATAGTATGTCAAAAGAGTCAACATGAGTCACAACATAATGTCCAAAAAATGCTTAAAGCAGTCATGGGATAGCGTGTCTAAAGTTGTCAAACCATAATTTATTGAAAAAAGTCAAGAAAAGTCATAGTATATTGCATCCAAAACGCATTACTCAATTTTGCATAACAGCCCCAGCTTGTGGCCGATTGATGTCAGATTTTGCACAGACCCTCAGTGCGGCTCGGGAAATAAATTTTCCAAGTTGTGTGATAATCAGATAAACTACCTCAAAGTAACGCACCACTATCTGTTTTGACTACAGTGTACCAAGTCTTTCCTCTATAACTTTCATATTGTTTGGATTATGGAAATTCTTTTGATCATAGCGTTAGAAAGATGGTGTGCAAAATTTTGGCTGATGAGACTCTTGGCCTAGGAGTAGGTGTAAGTAGGTGTTGAATATTTTTCGCATGTTTGTGTATTTTTCAATTTTGTGTAACAGCGCCAACTAATGTCCGATTGACCTTAAGTTCTGCACAGAGCCTGAAGTTTCCATGGAGAACTATCAGTCCGAGTTTGATGTTACCAGTTCAACACAAAGGAAGTTGTTTCTCATAAAATACACATTGGGACTATTTCAATTATTTTGATAACGTTTCATCAAGATGACTAAAGGATAATTGGACTCTTAATTATTTTTTTGCAATTTTGTGCAAAAATACTAGGCGGAAATGTGTCGTGGTCTATATTCCTAGATTCAGCACCTTTGTCATCCTGTGGATGAAAGAAATCTATATTTGCAATATATGATGTAGACGTTAGAGGCCAAAATGCTTTTTCCTTGATTTTAGCGCCACCTTGTGGTGGACATGTGTCATTTTTGGTGTGTTCTGTGGGGGCACCAGTCTTTACCTCCCCTGAAAGTTTTGTTTCCATAACTTGTACTGTTAATGCTCCAGTATGAGTGATATTCAAAACAACACTACCTCCTGGATTATTGATGTCATTTTTTTCTCAAAGCCTCAGACAAGAATCGAGACAAATTTCTTGTTAATCTGACTGTGAACAGACTATGTGCATAATGCTAAGATATGATGACCACCAGGTGGCCTAACAGCGCCACCTAGTGGTTGGTTGGTGTGACATTTTATAGAAGCCTCAGTAAGACATAGGAAACGAGATTACCAAGTTTTGTGTCGATCCGACACAATTTGAGGAAGATACGCAGCACTTCCTGTTTTGACTGTAATCTTCAGTAAGTTGTTCCTTTATAACATCCGAAATTATAAGAGTATCAAAATTATTTCGAAAAATTTTGGTCAGGACCATCGAAACATACGTTTACCAAGTTTCATCTTGATCAGACACACGGCCTAGGAGGGGTTCGAAAAAGTAGCTTTTACATATAACGAAATCCTGAGGGAAAAAAGTCTAGGTGGAAACGGGGGTGGCCTATATCCAGGGATTCACGTACGTTCAGGGAACACATGAATGTAAGAATTTTGAATGTGTGAGGTACGATGTGAGAGTTACAGGCAAAAAATGCGTTAAATTTGATTATAGCGCCGCCTGCTGGTGAAAATATGCCAATTTTGGTGTCTGTCGCCCATGCAGGGCACTGAAGTTCAAAGTTTCACCTCCATAACTTGTACGGTGTAGGCTGCAGTATGAGTTTTACTGCTTGCATCGCATGGCCCCAACCCCCTCAGGCTTGGGCCCCTAATAATATATCCAAAAAATGCTGAAATCAGTCATAGGATAGCCTGTCTAAAGCAGTCATAGGATAATTTGTTGAAAAAAGTCAAGTCAGTGCAGTTTGTCCAAAAATTTAGCACAAAAATGTCATTGTTCAGTTAGTCGAAAAAAGTCAAAATACAAATGTCCAAAAAATGCTTAAATCGTAAAGTGCATCCAAAGAATGTTGTATGTCATAAAAATATGATAAAAGTCGAAGTATAGTAAGTCATGAAAATATCATGAAAAAAGCCCAATAGCATGTTACAGAAATGTCAAGGGACTTTGTGCAAAGGTGGTGCGCTTTTATATCAAACCCAACACCACACCATGACATTGATCCTGCAAAACAAAGAAAATCCAGCAAACGGACATAGGGACACCTATTGGAGCAGAGGAGTCGTTACACAACAAAATCATAGTATAGTACGTCATAAAATAGTCATAGTGGGCACTCCTATGCTGTACTCAATTATACGCAGTCCTCAAAATTTGAAAACCCTGATCTAGCATTTTTGTTTCAAAATGCTTTAAAATTCTTAGTTTAGCTATTCAATTTCTAAATACTCCCCTGCATTGTATTTGCAATTCTTTGATTGTGTACCATTACTTCTCTGAAATTCATTTTTAGCGGTTCCAGATGCAATAAGCAGTCATATAAGCGTCTTTGAGTACTGAGAAAAGCGCTATATACAATTGTTCTATTATTATTACTATATAAAGCAGCCTAAAACTTAAACAGAAAATCCTTACGGCATCACTGTGGGATCGGTAGGTTGCAATGAGGCATGACACTTTGTTTTAAAACAAAGAAAGAATGGAGAGTGTGCCTTAACAGTAAGAGGCACTGCTAATTGACTAAGTGACTAATTAGTATGCACCTCATTCAGCCACCACAAACTGCATCAGCCACATGGATGAGTGAAACACTTTATTGGGGGAATGTTCAACCTTTTTACTGAATTTCTCTCACGGACTACATTAGGTACAGATTAAATAAGGCACAACACCCAAGAGGAAAGAGAAAGGGCATGTATAACACACATCTGCCACACCTTGGGCAGTGACAGAGCATTCCCATTGTTTTACTTCGCAGAGATAACAAAGAATAAAAAAACCTAATTGACCTGAAGGAAAGTTTACTGAGGATTTTACAAATGGAATATAAAAAAAAAGCTAGAAATGAATGGATGTGATGATGGGCCACTGGGGAAGACCTAACATTCTGCTAACTGATTAGGAAAGGTGTCCAGATTTACCTTGAGAACCATTTCATACTGAGGCAGTAAAGCAGTTTAAGCTTCCTATTATTCACTGCTACCTTGTGAGAATTTGAATCTGTGGAGAGAGAGACTTGCCTGATAGAAGCCAGGTGATTAATGACTCGGGTCCATCTAATTTCAGCGTGGCAGCTGCACATTTATTATGGTGAATCAGTACAACATGTACTTTGATTTACATGTCTGAGACAGCCTGGTGGTCAGGAAAAAGGGGTGCCCACAGGGTAGTTCCGCTGATAGTTTGGGGATGGCTGGGGTTGTTTTTCTAGGACCAGTTGCTTTTTCAACAATACTGTGTCTGACTGTTATTTCTTAAGTGAAGACTTCTGGTCCAGCTGCCTAACACACACATATCCATCATCAGTCTAGTTATGGCAGCCACTTAGGTACCCCTGAGCTAACACAGGCACAATTCCACACATTTATAATAGATCACTACATCATCAAGCAAGAAGTCACCACTACAGTTAGTGTACAACAATGTCTCATTGCCTTGGCAGACTTTCCCTTCCGTAACTGCTGAAGAGCACCTATGGGTGGCAGCGTTCTGCTGCGATCACTCCATTACTGTAAAGCCCCCTCTCCTCATGCAGGGCAAGGAAACACAAGAGGCATGTAGAGCCTCAATACAGAATTTATTTGGACATATAAACTTTATTTTTCACAAAGAGTCTTGAAGAGTTTTAGTTTCACATGGAAATGACACTTTTGCAACTTTCATGTCCCGTCACAACTCAAAAATACAAATGTACCTTTTCTTCATTGTCTACAAACGATACCAGAATAAAAAAACAACAACTTTTAAAGCCTCAAAAGTACCCCCACCCCCCCGCCACATAGTCATTGTAACCAAAAGCAGTCAATTCAAGAGTTACAAAAGTGTGTTCAATTACAACATAAAGGCAGTAGTGGGTTGACAGTGTTTTGAAATGAGGTGTCATGCTGCAATAACAGATTGCCTTAAAGCATGTCCTTTTTGTTTTATCAATCGGACCTTCATCTACAGATAGGGTAGCTTTCACAGAAAGCAGTGATATAGTACTCCACTCACTGGTCAGTGGCTTGTTTGTGTATTTCTGCAGCTTCAGTGCCAAGTTAGACTCAATCTCTTTCTCCAGGGCTTTTGGAGCATGTGAACAGGAACATGGTTAGAGAGTCAGTCCCCAAACTAGTCTGAAATGAAAATGTCTCATCTGCTCTGATGGACAGAACAGGGCCACACAGGGCCAGATTGTTTTAGATTAATTTTGATTTAGTTCAAGGGGAACTTGAATTGTAAAGGTCTGGGCATCTGGACTCAAAGTTTGTGATCTGTGATCTTCAAGAGATGATCTTGCTCTCTGTCCCCCCTTCTTTTTTCCAGGAAAGAAAGGATTGTGTGGCCTAGACCAGAGCCAGTGTGACTCTTAGTGCCCTTTCTATGTGTGTGAATGCACACCTGGCAGCGCTCGCTCACAGCTTGATGTCCTGCGACTCTGACATCTTGGCAAGTGTCTTTTTGACCCGTAGGGCTGTGAGGCGGGAGGCTGGGTTGTGGGCCCAGCATTCTGTCATCAGTTTCCCCATCTGTCTCAAACACTGAGGAGATACAGATGAATGTTATTAAGATCAGTTTGCATGTTTGTGCATGTGTATATGCAGCATATTTTGATGCATTTTACCTCATCGCTGGCCCATCGATTAGGAAAGGATGGTCGTAGTCTCTTGATGCAGACCACCTCTCGCATATCTTCATATGAAGGGTCTGTAGGAACTAACTCATGGTACGGCAACTGGTACTCTTCAAGGATTCCTGCAGGGAAATAGGATGCAGAGGAAACACACCATGTTCATATGTTTTCAGAATCCACACTGCCTGGCCATAAAAAGTAGCCTATAGGCAGTTTGGCTTTTAGAAGTTGTTTGTGTCATCCTAAATAAAGAAATACATATATATATATATATTTACTGTACGTACCTCCTGAGACACAACGCCGAGCAATCTCCCAGAGAATGAGCCCAAAGCTGTACATGTCGGCCATGATGTACGACTGAAAGTGACTTCTGTTTAAAGTCTCGTCCAGAACCTCTGGAGGCATGTAGCGCTTTGTACCGACTCTCGTGTTGGGAGGTATGTCTACCTCATTGGTGTCACTGTATCAAAATAACAATTTAAAATTAAAGATGAATGAGCTGTGCAAATTACAGAATCCCCTAAAATAATAAAAGCTCAAATATTTGGATTTCTGACCCTCGACCAGCTTTAATTCAGCAAGAATGGATTTAGTTCAGGAATTAAAGAGGAATAATTTGTCAAATCATGCTTAATAGCAACAAATGTGAGTAACCGACCTGATAAACTTGACCGCCAGCCCAAGGTCAGCTATACAGCAGGTCCCATTCCTTTTTACCAGTATGTTCTTACTCTTCAGATCCCTGTGGGCGATGGCAGGTTTGCCCTGGGTGCCGAAGATCTCAGTGTGGAGGTGACAAAGGCCTGACACAGAGGAGTAGGCCAGTCGCAGCATGGCTTTATTGTCTAGAGTGGTCGATTTGAGGTAGTCATACAAAGAGCCATTTTCATGATAGTCTGTGATTAGGTAGAGTTGTGTCCAGGAGCCTGTTCCTTTAATATCAGCGGCTATAAAACCTATGAATGGAGGGAGAGTGAAAAGAGGAGTGATAAAGGCAGTTTCAACTTGGCTGTAAACTTCACTGTGAAGATGAATCAGTCAGGCTCAATCGTAGAAGTAGAGCAGAACAGGCCAGTTTTATTTTTCAGGTGATATTTTTCTATTTGGGGTGAGTGAGTCTCTTTACTGTTGCTGGGAGAATTTACCTTGTGGAAGACAGCTTATGCACTGTAGTATGCAGCCTGTTTTTAGTTTACTGGGAAGTGATCTTTTGCCCCACTTCTTAATTACTATGTATCTTGCAGTGTTTAATTAGGCAAACTTCAGTTTGCAGGCTGTTGTTGTCTCCTTTATAATTTGTTGTGGTGTACGGTGTCTTGGCTATAATTGATCTGGGTTTTTTTTCAGTGAGTGCAGTGTGTTGCAGCATAGTTAACAATGGACACAGCACTTTTTTTTGTCAAAAGTTATTTTTCAACCATTGATCACTTATCAATACACCAAGTCATCCATTAGTTAGTCCCTCATTTAGCATTGTTTTGGAATACTGATAGTATATAAGAAAGACTTATTTATTGTCTATCTCTTCAAATCCCTGTTGTGCACTTTATTAATTGCGATGTAGCACAAAGAGTATACTCGGATTGATTTTTGCGGAAAATTAGAGACAGACAAATAGACTAAAAGAGTCGGCATGTAGACAACACAAATTGAAACAGAGACTAAACAAGGAAGTAGGAGTAACACATGAGACATGACCAAAGACAGAAACCATGCTTACCAAGTATGTTCTCATGTCTCATTAGGACGGTCTGGTAAATCTCAGTTTCTCTAAACCAACTGGCCTCCTCAGTGGTGAAGAAAACTTTGACAGCCACCTTTTCTCCCCTCCATCTGCCCATCCACACCTCTCCATACCTCCCCTTTCCTATCTGCTTCACCATCTGGATCTGCTTAGCTATCGTTCGCTGCACCTGAGCAGGGGCAAAAGGATGGAACAGATTAGGTTAAGTTTTTTTAAGATTTGTTATTAAATAAGTGTTTCAGCACATTAAGCTCCTTATATTTTAAAATGAAACCCCAAACTACGCTTCAGTGAGTATCAGATTTGGATCTCCCAAGCTAAATCAGGAAGGTGTTTTGATTTTTATCTTAAAGTGCAAAAACACTTAATTCTTATTGTACATATCAAATTAACCATTACCCCACACACTTCCTGTATTGAAATAAACAAGACAAAATCTAATAAAGTAGGAAGCCATGGGCCCTAATGTGTGCATATAAAGGATCAAGTGGAGCATCTTGTTAATCCAACAGGTGTTTTGCTGCATTATGGGTATCTCACCAATAGAGGGAGCCCTGAGCCTGAGCCAGAGCTTTGTGACTGCTCTATCAGGTCCCTCAGAGATTCTCCAGGGGGAATATAAGTCTCGTCCTGCTCCAGACCAATACTGTACCGGGGGCGAGACTCCTGACGCTTATATCTGCCAAAAGAAAAAGAAAACATATTCAGCATACCCTCTTATAAAAGACAACAAAAGCACCATATAGAATACAAATTTACAGAAATATGCACTGTAATATACACTATAAACTGTTGCTGGATTAATTCTCATTTGCTCAGCATATCCATCTGGGAACTCTCGTTTGGAGATCTTTTGGGAAGGGCCGAAAATACTGGTTCCTGATTGGATAAATCATCTGTCTATCGCCAACATTTGGACCAAATCCACCAATCAGATCAACGAAGTGTATGATGAACTAACAGCATCGGGGCGAAAAGTAAACAACATGTCTGTAAAGGAGATTTGCCGTTTGTGTAACGCAAATTTATGGATAAAAGGCACGATATCAGGTGCCTGGTCCACATTCCAACAGAAGGATCCAAGAGACAAAAGTGTCAGCGAGCTGCTTGTTCGATAGCTGCGCTCATCTCATTCGCGGAAGCTGTCATGTCGTTTACACTGAACGTGGCTTCTCGTTTTGTCACACTTAATCTGCCTCAAAACCAACACTGATTGGTTGCCCAACTTCTCCAAATTTTCTCTGCCGCACATTGCCAGACTGATCTGCAAGTAAAATACAATGGGGCTCACGTGATCAGGATGGTCTCCTGAGGCTAGGAAACTGTAGCAAGAAGTGTGAAAGAATCTGAATTTGAGTGTGTCACGTTACCTGAAGTAGCAGAAGACAATAATGACAGCCAGTATAATGCTGCACACAGTGACTGAGATCAGCAAGGCCATGTGATGAATCTTTCCATCTACATAGACTGGAGAGAGGTGGTAAAAGGTAAGAAGAAAAGTAAGATAAAATAGTAGAGAGGGACAGGATAAAGGTATGAGACATGAAACAATGTCAGAAATAAACAAAAAACAAATCAAGAAATCAGTTGTCCTAACAAGTCACTTGAAAGAACCGAGGAATAGTAAATCAAGCACAAATCATATTTCACTCATTAATTTTTAATTTTCTTCTGACACATTCTTTTCCCTCAAGGCCCCAGTCAACACTGTGAGGAAGCCCTCAGCCTAGTCGATGAATTCCCTTCCTGATCCCCTATGATAGGGTTTCAGATTGATGACTGCCCTCGCTGTCCGCTGGGGCTTGTGATTTCCCTGGGAATCTAGGCTTACGGTCTCTCAAATACACAAAAACACTCTCCCAAATCGTGCATGGAGTATAGCATTTGTCCACAATGGAGACCTTGGTGTTCTCTTGACAGCCAGCAGCGTTGGTGAGCTCCAGGACAGTTTGACAGTTACTCCCACTGTCTCCCCCACTTATGCCCTCTTTGACTCTCTGATAATGCCATGATATCTCTATCTCTGATTCCTGTGAGCTGTAACACCATCAGTCACAGTTCTTGGCCCTGTCTATATCATGGCCACACTGTCACCTGCCAACTGGATGAACAAGTAGCTCTTAAAAATTGGGGTAAAGAAAGATTTATGGAAGGACGGGAAGAGGAAACTAATCTTACGGGGTGGTTTGAGAGGTGGCAGTGTTGGATGCAGGTTTTCGTTGCAGTAATCTTTATCTGTACAGCACTCCAGCGATCTCCTTTGACGAGAGTTCCCTGTGTCCTGGAAGATGGAAAAGTGATATTTTATCATTTCTGTGTTTGGTTGTTGATAAGTTTGTGCTTAAACAATTAACTAGTTAGTAATTAGTCAATGGGCAGTGATTTTCAACAATTTTGACAACTCATGTGACGAAATGTCAATCAAAAGATCAATCAACAATGGAGATAATTGTTGCTTACAGCTCTAAATCAAATTTTTGGTGGTGAAAAATAGTTAATATTATATATAATCATGTCAGAATGTTGTGCTTTTTTCACTTAGCCTCTTGCGATTCTTTCCATCAGATTTATGATGTTATGATCAAAATATAGAGGAGGAGATAGAGGAGGCTAAGGAAATGGTTCCAAAAAGAAGCAGTTATGCGGATTGTAATGTTACAGTTATCTACTCACCCTACACTGAAATTCTGATCCAACAAGCCCGAGGCAACCTGCCGTCTGGACGGGAACCCCTCCCTCCTCCTCCACCATGGTGTAACAGTAGCCATCAGTCCTAGAAAAGAAGGTTTAATTACAGTTTGTAAATGTATCATCATCATCATCATCATAATCAAAACTTTTTTGTGAATGCTTAATCACAGGTGCACAACAACATTATTATTTTAGTCATGTAATATTTACATATGATACGTAATATTGTGTGAGTATATTTGTGTGCAAGTGAGTGTTTGATTTTGCATATGAACATGTATTTGTTTGTTTATCCACTTTTGAAAGTACCTGCATGTATTGGTTAAATCTTCGGGGCAGTGGTGATAACAGTGACACCACAATAGTCTTTGGGAGGATGAAGCTGGAGCTGTGCTGTCACTAGTCTCCTTCCCACTCTCCACTGCCTCCTTACTGGATGCTCTTAGCAGCATACTGTCCAATATGTTGCCTATAAAACAGGCAAAATGAGAAAATCGGAGAAATTTAATTGGGAGAGAGACAGGAAAAAGAAGTTTAAATCACAGGCATGAATCATAGATCAAATTTTTACAGGGGAAAATGCACTACCACTGCCGGGGTCAGGGACTCCCGTATTAGTGCTATCAAATGTTTAGGGCTCATGCCACTAGTGGGTGTTTAGACCAGAGAATTCCTGCAAAATAGAAAATCATCTGCATGTATCTGCAGTAACACAGCAATACATATGAGTTTACTTTTCTGTGAGTGTGGAGAAAAGTTACGTTTGAACAATGTTTGTCATAGAGAGCAAGGAAATATGTTATGTAATAAGCTCCAACATATTCTGAGAAGAAAAGTCTGTGAGTGAGTTTGGGCAGACATTCCCAGGTGTGTTTCTTTGATATACACTACTAGATACTCATATAACTAACACCGCCTTTCCAATAAGCCCATCTTCCCACGCTGATTGATCCCTGATGTACTGCTTATTTGCAATGCCTGCTGTAACAATGCAAACATGGTCCTACTGCTCTTCTTGTAGCATTTCATGAGCAGGCTTGTACTGCTTTAACATGTTTATTGTGTCAGTTATTTACATTGTAACACAATTGTTGTTTGGTACATGCATTGTGGCAGTTAAATGCTGAAGTTCATGTGATTTAACCATGGCAATTCTGTTGTTCCTGATTTATTTCATGAGTACAGCCTCCACCTCAGCATCCACCTGTAGGTTTGTAAGTTCTCCTGGGGGATAAGTTTATTATCTTTACTCCCCCCAATCTCTGCTGTACTGGTATATATTCGCAGGGAGTGATGAGGTCACCTCTTAGCATACTCGGTATTCACATGATAAATCCATTCCACGTGAGCCGGCTGACTGAACTGAAACTCTAACTTGCTATCGTAAAATGAATCAAATTAAAAAAATGTAAATAAACAACAATTACAATGGACGAGAGAAAATTTGAGAAACAAAAACCCTATAAGCTTGAATACTTTGTCACAACTGATCGTTTTACAACAGATACAGCTCCCAAGAACTAGAACAAAGCCGTATTCCCTACTTATCCTATTTCAAAAGGGCACCTGTTTGTCACTTGAGTGGTCAAAAAGGATTACGGAAGTGTCTTTCCTTCATGGCTTTTAAAACTTTCATTCATTTCAGCACGAACCTTTAGACCAGATGCTCAGCAGCTGCAATTGGAGATGGTCCAAAATAAGCATGAGCCCTTCCTCTCTGAAATAAACTACTAGCAGATACAAAATCTGCTCCCCTACTCCATTTTCAATTTCTCATTCCCGTGTTCAGGTTTTCTTTTTTAACCACATGCTTCTAACAAACAACAAGAATCAATACAAACACAGACAGTTTGTGTGAAAGGACGCAGTCAGAATGTATTTTACTTTTCTTTTTCTTTTCAAATGTTAACTGTCCTCATAGGGACAGAATGATGTACAGTAAAACCTATGTGATTGAGGTCACAAAAATTGCATCTAGTTTCCTTTGATGGATGTGTGATGGTAAAAATAAGATACAAGCCGACATTGGCTTTGCACCGAAAAACTTCAACTACAGGTCACTTCTACATGTTGGGGGATGTAAAGCTGGATTGTCCTCAAGTGCATAAAAGATATGTGAAGCATAAACGGCGCACAACAAGCGGGCTAGCCATAGCTGAATATGCTCCTCTGATATATAATATGATTAATCAAAGACAAAATGCTGCCTCGTAAAAATGTGTTGTTCATTTGTATTGTCTTTGATAGAATATTCCATCATTTAGGGATGAGGGCTAATAGTATGTTCATTAGATAGGAAGATAATCTACAGAGCCTCTGAAAAACAAACAGGATTAGATGGAAACTTGAAATGTGTTGTAGATTTTCAGGGTAGTTATGCGCTGTCAGTCAAATGTCACATAATGGATGGTATCTTCTCTTTCATCTGAGCTCAACTGTCTTTCACAAAACATCAAAGAACTTCCTCTAGGGATAAACGCTTCAAGCTTCCTAATGGACTGAAACATACAGAGGCAAATACACACATGCATTACTGCACACACATAAGCCAGAAGCTATATGTGCATGTAAACAAATGTCTCTTTCTATCTTGATTTATGTCAATCACTAATATCTTATGTGCTTTGTTGTCAATGTGCTGCAGTGACGTTGACTCAATTTCAGTAACTAAGGCTCAAAGAAAGTCACAACTAATGTTATTGCCAATTATATTCTGATCGAATTCTTAGATTTAACAACTTTGTCTTACGATCATGGAGCAAATGCTGTTCAGTGCATGAGGTGGTTTTGATAACTTTCATTGGTAGTACAAAGTCCCATTTATTATTCTTTCTTTCATCAGTGAGGACGTGTGTGCAGTATTAAATGGATACAGTATGTCTGTAAAGCAGCCCTTTGTCATCTTAACAGAAAACACAGGATTTCACTACTGTAGCTTCATAATGCGCTGTTTCCGAGTTTTCTTCATTTGCACAAGACAAAACTATGAATACAGAAATAACTTGAGCAGATTCTTTAAAACTAGCATTTGCCATCAAGCACTTCCCTTTCTAAATGTCTCTCTTGTACACACTCATAATGTGTCGACAATACTGCAAGAGAGGGACGTTGGGGTTTAAAGGGGTCACATTAACAATTGAGCAATTTGAGAGAAAGGGAGCGAGGAAGAGTAAGAGGGGGAGAAAATAGGGGAATTAACAAACGAGAAGTGACAGAGCTGCGGGGAACTCGTGGGCAGTTTAGCAGCACACAGAAGGGACAGAGCAGAGGCCACTGGCCTTTTCCACCCTTTCTCTCACTCTGTCCCCCTCCCTACCATAACTTACTCAATCCTGCTCCCCAATACTCACTCACTTTGTGTGGATGCCAACCTCTCTTCCGCCTTTTCTTCTTTGTCCTATATCTCGTCCTCTATTCGCTCCTGCATATACCAGCTTTCCTCCATCAGTTAAACATTGTTTTCAAGTCTTTTTTATCCTCCTCCACTTTATTCTCAAATCTCCCACATGGCTTGCCTATCTTGTATACCCCACCTCTTCTCATTGTCCACTTTCTTTGCCCTGTCCTCCCAATGTGAGTCCAATTGATAGTCATGTGAGGTGCTGCTGTGCTGTTGACAAAACACAAAGCTTTTCACATCCATCCTGCACCTGGGATCCCTGGCTACTGCTGTGGGCGTGGGGGTGTGTTTGGGTAGATGTGTGTGTGAGAAAGACAGTGGGAGAGAGATAAAAAATCTCTGAAGTTTGTTACAAGAGCTTCATAGAGACATAAGGCAGCTTTTCATAATGTATTCATGGATGGTTTGAGGGGGTATTGGCAACACAGTTAAATGGATTTGAGAGCAAGAAATATTGCTCCTGTGGTCTGGTCCTGGCTGTTAGGTACAACCCCTCTAATAACCTGCCTTGACCAATGGGGCTCTAGTGCAATCCTCACTGAGTACCACCAACGTCAAAACATGCAAGTCAAATGATTTGTGCTCTGAAACTGGTCCGAATTTCCAAGCACTTCACTGACACTGTAATTGTTTCAAGCTCTTTCACTAAAATAGCCTTTCAGATGCCAGTGTGTGCTTTCAGGTCTCCCCTATAGCCTTTTTTCAGGCTCGATGGCAGGATATAGGGGCCACTGTAAACACACAATTAACAACCGTGGCCCCACAAACCCCCCAAAACTAAGACCTCCTTTCAACAGATGCCCGCTTTGAAACACAAAAAGAAAAGAAGACAGATATTTAGATAGGCCGAGAGGGTAGAAGTGAGGGAGAGGGATATTGTGCATGAGATGGCAAGATGAAGATAGGAGATTTTAGAGGAAGATAGACTGACAAACAGAAAGAGGACATATTCATTAGTTATCTTGGCCGTGTCAAACAAGGTCTACCAGAAAAGCCATTTCACAGAGCACATGTAAACACTACCCACCTCCCCCTTCCACTTAAGACACACTCATTTGACAACACTGCTCCCTTCCTGCCCCCTTCTTCCCTCTAAGTAGTAGTTCATCTTGCTGGTGTTTGACAGTGCCGTCGGTACAGCAAAAGAAACATGGAAGGTGAAAGGCTTTTGCTTCTGCTCTCTCTCTCTCCCTCTCTTTCTCTCTCTCTCTCTTGACTTACATGTACTTTCTGTGCTTGGTCTTATCTGAATGTTCTCTTCGTGTCAATGTTGAGATGAGACGAGCCATCCCACATGTGCAGGAATGTCTTAATGAACCCTACTTTGTGATCTTGATGCTGGAAAGCTGAGGTCGTCTCTCTGGTTGTTTTGGCTAAACTTATTTGACATTCAAAGATGTTTTGCCTTTGACTCCTATGACAACGCTCTCTCTTTTACTACTTTACTACTCCTCTACTAACAGGAGAGAGGATCAGACATATTCCCTAACACTTCTACTCTTACTCGAAGATGAAGAACTTGCGCTCACCTGATTGCGATTGTGACCTAAATTAGGAATAAAAGCACAAGCATATATACAGTATAAGAACATGAGAAACCCTTTTAATGTAGGGAGAAACGTAACAACTGCTATTTGAGTAAGAAATATAAAGAAATTTTAGAAAAACAAATGAGTTGTCTGGAAAATGAACTTAGTACATATCCAACAAACTCTGCGAGCACGAATTAGACTGACCGAGTAGCCATTTACAAAAGACAGAAGTGATGTCATGTTGCTCAGACGGAATACAGCTTTTAAGATGTTTTCTTTGGGAAAAAAACAGCACAATTAAACTAGTGAGAGCGTGGCTGAGGGAAGCTGCTCAAGTTGCATTCAGCCCTTCTATCCTCCAACACAACAACATCATCAACAGCTCTTCAAACATTCCTTCATTATGTCACACTGATGAATGATGCAGTAATGAGCCAGTGCCAGTCGCTGGTTATACAGCTGTCATCTGCCAGCTTTATGCTGCGACCAGTGGGGTGGGTATGTGTCTATATACAGTATGTGTGTGTATGCGCCCTTTCATGGGGATGAGTGATAGGTACACAAGGATTCCGGAACTCTGAGTTCATTCCAGAAGGCCCTCAGTGTTCCCTTTGAAATGGTCCTTTAAGGAGGTGTGAGAGAGCAAAGAAAAGAAAAGGACAGAAAAGATACCAGCTGGTCTCTTCATCAACAGCTCCTTCTCATGGGCTCCTACTCATCACAAAACAGCTTGTATCAATTCAAAGACACTAGCTATCCAGCTGGATCAGCGGGCTTTGGCTCTGTAATTCTGATACCACTGGTTCAAATCTGCCTTTGTTCTGATTTGACTACTTGTTACCACCTAAAACTGATTTTCATAAAGACAAAAATGGAAGCCACAAAGACAAGAGTTGGGCAAAGTAATGCATGGAGAATGGAGACTTTACCATGACTACTGTTAGAACTCAATGACAATAACTAATTCAGAAATCTCAATCTACTCATTTCTAAATTATATAAATGTATCTTAATCTCCTGAAAATTCCCTCAAAGGTTTATTCTACCATGATTTTTATAGCTATAAAATATAAAATAACATATGGTGGGATAGAAGAATCTAGCCATATCATACATCCCAAATCAGTATATAGAGGAGTTTTGTTCAAATGTGACCATGAGAATCGTTGGCTCATAAAAATATTAAACTTCATAGATCAAACTTTTAAGCTAAACAGAGCTGATGCAAAGAATATGGAAAATGACCTCATAAATCTGTTTTCAAACAATACCTGGGGAGGACAAATTACACCACAAAAAGCATTGGTAATTCCCTACGGATCCCTTAAAGCAGCAGCAGCTCTTTTCTACCAACAGACAGATGTGTATGTCACCAAGAAATGCTTTACCATAAGCAACAGGATACAGAGTAAAGGGCCGTTTACACCAAGAACTATAATGATAATGTGAGCCTCATCCACACTGGTTAACGATAATGCTCTGTAAACAGCAGTGCCAATTTTAATAATCAGTGTTTTTTAGAAAGTGTGGCAGAAAAATAACCAAAACTCAAACTCATGAAGCTCTCCAATTTCCACACACACATGCATGAGTAGCATTGATTGGTTAAAAAAGCTGTTTTAATGCCTGCACCGTGCTGCCCCGAGCTAATCAGTGTTAGCCAGGTCTGACTGTAAGCAACGCTACTGGATTTCTCCGTTAACTGTTCATACACGAAAAAAATTGTCCCAATGACTTATTTGATGACCGAATTTATCTAAAAAGACCCTGGCATGATTTTACACCGGAAATACGCTTTAAACCATTTCCACATATGAAAAGTTTCCCTTTCAAACATAAGGAGATTCTCCATGTCAGATGTGTTCTCACTTACTGGAAACACTCTATTGTGGCGCCTGGGTAGAGCGTGCAGGAGGCTGGACATGGCATGTATTACACAGCGGTGATGGGGCCAGTTCATAATTGGGTCATAAACAAGTCTATTGTTATTCCTTGAATTTCGGTGTCGCCCCTTACTGACCGAGTTCCTGAATCTCGTTGCCTCTCCAGTTAGACACTTTTGTTGCCGTCTTTGAGTAAATCACCTTTTCTTCTTTGTTTTTTTCTCCTTGGATATGAACACAAACAAGTTCTACAACAAGTTCCAGTTATCGTTATACTCACAATAAATCAGACATTAGATCCACAGCCTTCAACATGTGGTTTTTAATTAAGACTGGAAATAAATGTCTTACTAACAAAATAATATTAAATACCAAGTCTCCAATAGTGACCTGACCGACTGGCAGACAATTTCTAACCCTGCACTCATTCTCACCTCATTAGAAGGGTTAGAACATATATCATCATCATCATCATATTATATACTGTATAATCAAAATCTGGTTTCTGGACTGAAAACAGCATTCTTGGACTATGATGCACACCCATCATAGAGTAATAAGTAGCATCAGGTTACAATACACACACCCTCACAGTCCATTCAAATTTGGCAGCTATTTTTATCATATTGAATATGCTATCCCTGTGATATCATCATGTGACTCATTGCTCCATTATGGTGGTGGTATTCAAAAATCGCATCTATAAACTGATAAACAATAGCCACATACCCGCCAAGTCGATAGTTGGCCATGGGGAATATAACAGCTTAAGTTTAATATTCCACACTGTAGATATAACAGAGCAATTAAAAACACACTCTCAGATGTTAAAGGTGGTTTTGGAGAATGTAAAATGACAGCATAGTCAAGGTACTTTGCATTTTTGGAAGATGTAATCCTCCTCCTGCTAGAAACAGGGTACCACCCAGAAGTCTACTCATGATGTCATCTTTTTGTGTGAGCATATGTGTCTATGCGAGACAAGAAAGCCACACAGATACAAGACAAAGAGGAGAGAGAAACTATTGAATACCATTAACGGTAAAACATGTTTCTAAAGCGTCTTTCCCAGGGACTTGACCAGTGTCCTCTCAATGGCCAGGAGAGCTAGGCCGCTTAAAAAGGCCTTAAACAAGGGGGAGGAGCTCTGCAGCTGCCGCTGCTCATTGGGGAAAGAAACCGCAGAATGACAGAACACAGAGTCGCCAAACACACCTCTAGTTGTTTTTAAAAAAGACAAAGTCGCTGGGGATCAGTAAATTCTCTGGATCAGTTCAGAAAAATGGAATGAAAAATGCTCCGCTGGATGTTTAGTCTTCAAGATCGCTGATTTGCTCATTTAGCTGTCAATCAAAAAAGGATTCCGCCTCAGACAGCTCATCCAATCATCATGCAGAAGCCGTTTGTCCAGGCCAGCCCACTGTCCCATAGACCCCAAGATACGTCCGATGGGCGGGACAAAGCCCAGCATTAATCCAATGACCGTCTAGGTTGCTGCAGTGGAACAACCCACTCTACGCTTCCCCAATGAAGTCAGTAGAAGCTGAGCATCCGACTCTGTAAAGCGCTGTGGGGATGAATGAGAAGGAGGTTGCATTGGTCACCTATGATAAGTAGCTGATTCTGAACAAAAGATGAAGGCTTTCCAGCGCGTATTTATACACTCTTTCAGTCTTCCTGACAGGCTAAGAAATTGCCCCATTTGAACTGCAGGATTTCTCTGAATAAATACACTAAGTGACACAAACTTTAAATACATGACACAGAAAGGCATTGAGGACAAGTAAGTGATGTATGGATAGAGGGAGATGTGCCGAAGGGGCACTGCAGAAGAGGAGGAGGAATCATCTAAACAAAAAGTTACAAATCATAATGCACATTTAGTCCCAGAGACTTTGAGTATATTACTTGTAAGTAACATTAATGGCTCAATGGTCGTATGGTCTTCAGTTGGTATGGGCACAAATTACTTTTTTACAGTGAATGCTCTGATTTTGATATGAGTTTGAATAAGTCGTTTACATGGTTCAGAGTAACCCAAAATACACAATAACCCAGGTCAAGCTGATTTGGCACTCAAGGTTATTTCTGGAACTATGTTTGGTACCATACAGGCTGATAAGGGACAGGAAGATATAGTGAAAACGTAAGAACTTTGTGTTAGTTGTTTTTGACCTTGGTTAGAGCACCTTGACACAAGCAGTTTCGCTATTTCTAATTATTCTTGAAGAGATTAACTCTCTTAATAAGTGGGGAAATATCTGTAAAATAACAAGTTCAGTTGCCTTTGACCTTCTAAACACATTCATTCCCCATGTGACTTTTTTGACTGTGGTGGCAAATAAGCACTTTCGCAGCAGTTTATTTTCAACTTGCTACACAGATTCCATCGGTAGCGTGTGGCTGCTGCAACCTTCACTGTGGGACATTGAGTTTTAATGCAGTTGGTTATGCAGGGCTTGAATGCTGTGCTACCTCACGTTGCCCTCTCGTACAATGAGGTATCCATCTTAATCATTTTTACTTGTCTGAGGGCCGTTTACCCGCATGCAAAGAGAGAAAAATAGATGAGCCCTGTAAAAATAGAGCTGAGCCACACAGCGCCCGGGCAGGTGTGCATGGCTTCTGTGGTCCATGTAGCAGCTTCAATTGGATATAATAGGCATGCCATTCTGCATTTTGCCCAGCCTACGCAGCCCATATATTTTGGCCGTTAGCTCAACTGATTCTCAGATGGTATTTTCAAGACAAAACATTTTAAAGGGCAGGGTTTTATTATTAAAGTCATTTTGACCCCATATGTACCCTTCAGCGCAGGGTAATATCCAACTCCAATCTCAATATTACAACTAGGTAACAGAGACTGCCTACTTCCCAATTATTTCAACCCTTAAATGGGGTGAACCCCTGGCTCTGTCAAGGGGTCAGGATAAGTATCAAGTCAAGTTTGTGTGGAGATTTGTTTCCGGACAATCACAGAGCAGAACCACACCGCCAAACACAAATGTGTGTTAAATGGTTTAAACCTTGACAAGACCATCAAGACTACATTCAAATCACGAGAATAATATGAATCTGCTGTTCTGACACAAAACATGCATACGAAATAGTGGTATAACTAAAGCTGCATTGAACCCCCACAAAACACCCACACAGACCTACCCGAAACTATCATTTCTCTTTCAGGACATATCTAGCCTGCCCTCGGTAGAGGCAATCAAAAGACTCTGTGTCAGTTAGCAAACCCACACAAACAAACAAATACACTGACACTATGACTTACACACAAAATCATTGTCATCTAGAACTAGCATCCACCGACAATGATTGCTTGGGCTGAATGATAAATTAGAGAAATCTGATTTTGAGACATCCGCCACTTAGAATGAGAACGAATCTGTGCAAGACTGCCTTACTGTGTGCCTATGGGAGTGGAGAGAGTTTTAGTGTGCCTGTAGATTTTTTTTGTATGTGTGTTTGTGTATAGAGGGGAAGCTGATGGTGTTAACATTACAGCTGCCATGTGTTTATTTCCCAGCGTTCTGGTCTGTGGCGTCTCAGTCATCTCTGAAGGCTTAAACAGTCACTTTCCATCCATTTACAGCATGCATGTGTATGTGTGTACGCATGTACTCTGTGTGTGTGTGTGTGTGTGTGTGTGTGTAAGGATGCTAATGTATTTCCTATTAATGTGTGGAATGTGGACATTGTGTATTCACATAACAATCATGACTAGAACACATCTACATGTATGCGTGTGTGTCCTTGCTTTGTGTGTTTGTGTAAGTGTGTAAGTGTGTTTACTGTTGTATGCGTCCCACTGTCTCCTCTGTGTGATTAGCTTCCCATTAACTAAGTCACATATCACACATCAGCGGCTCCAGGCCTCCTCTGTACTATCTCACTGGACAAACATGCTTTCGGTTAGGCCTATTCTCTCTCTCTCTCTCTCTCTCTCTCTCTCTCTCTCTCTCTCTCTCCATCCACTCCCATCTGGACAGCCATTAGGTACCTATCATACCATATGATGATTGCCGGTATTGCAAAGCCATTTGGTTAAAAGTGGGCATCCTGACAGCAACAAATGACCCTAAATTACAGCTTGTGAATTGATTCATTTTTCATTGCCACATTTAAAAAAGCCGATTCATTCACTCTCTTACTCTGTTTTCCTTTCCTGTGCAGGGTTAACGAACACATAAAATGATTGTACCCTTGTATAGGTTAGGGGTTCGTAAGGTTATTTATTTGACATTCACACAAAACATGATAGCATCTTTTAAAAAAAGCCAGATTTCAATAATTCTAAAAGGATGAGTTAAAAGGCGGATGAGTTCAGATTTTGACATATGTCGCTTGTCTTGACACACTCATGCCCAAAACAATGCAAAGTTACTCTCTCTGCCACAATTGCCCTTACCCACTCAAAATAATTGTTCCAGGGGGGCTAAGAGTGGGTGAAGTTGCGGGTGTTATGGAGGGGGAGTACAAGTGCATGGAAAACCCTAAGCCCTTATAGTCCTAGCACACTGTGACTGTGACAGCCAGCTTTGCTCTGCGCCGCTTCACCTGTTATCTGTCCATCACTGTATTGTGTTGTACTGTACTGTTCCGAGAGCTCTCAGCTCACACAGTATCACAACTATCAGGACTGTGTATCACAACAATAACCACAAATAAATTGGCTATTTAAGAACAAAGTATGACTACTGCTCTTAAACCAGCTCTCCAACACATAGTAAAAAGAAGGAAATAATGATTTATGCATTATACACACACACACGCACACGCACACGCACACGCACACGCACACACACACAAATACACACACACACACACGCACACACACACATACACACACACACACACGCATACACTTCCCCTGCTCCAGCTGTGTCTTAAGAAGTCAGGGCCAGACCGGTAATCTGACTGGGATAGAAGTTACTGGATCTGTATCCATTACAGGATGTAATACCCCTTAGTCCCAAACTCTCCTCACTTCTCCTTACCTTCCACCTTTTAGAGGTCATTTCAAGATCACTTTTTTTCTCAAACACACAACATAAGAGCTGTGGCAAATATCACATATCAGGGACTCATATTTATGTCATTGCTTTGTCAACAGATGGCTATATCTTCAACTCCTGCAACCAACTTCTGCCTTTTGGGTCTCACCTTGTTAACCCTCATCAGCTCAGACACTCCCTGGGGCAGCCTATGGTCTGTGGCCACAGCTGTGTTAAAGAAAATAATTTAGATGTCACAGAAAAAAAATAATAAGGATAAAGCTAAGGTGCAAGTTTAATTCAGGTCACCAGCAATTTGTTTTCAACAAATCGGTAGCAACACCTTACCTCTGCTTTTCAGCTTTGCAGCTGGCAGATCAGTAGTTCTAATAAGGTATCAGTTTCCAGCGAGGGAACTCAACATATCCTGTCAGGAAGCTTTGAGGGTGAGGAGCAGAAAGCACCACTCGTAGTTTGGTAAAGTGATTCAGCTCTCATGCCTTCTGCTGTACTGTTTTTTCTCTCTGAGTCAGCTTTCCAAGTGAATGACTTCCTGACAGCTTCCAGACCTCTATGAATCCTCACCGTTTCTCTGAAAAGAAGGACCTTTCCAGCGAATTCATGTGACGTGGATCAGAGTCAATGAGAAGGTTCACATTCTAGGTAAGTTGTGTGAATATGTGTCTGTTACTTGTTTGTAGGTATCAATTGTGCTTTACTATGAACAAAGTTAGCACTGGTTAGCACTAGATTAACTTCAAGTTAAGCAAAACAGGCGTTTGACTTTACGACTTATCTCAGATTTCCACAACACGTACAATACAGCAACGGAGGTTGTCTCAGCAATGGTTGATGAGCGGCAGGTTCGTGGATGACACGATTGGAGGGGTGATCCATATATGATCAAGCGATGCAATGTTTATTGCGATAAAATGGTGGCCATCGCCCGCTATCTGCATCTGATACAGCTTTACACCACAAACACAGATTCAAGTAAATCTTTCATTGAAGAAAACAATCTCAGTAAAACCTGGAATCAACAAGCAGGTGTTCAAACACACAGGGTAAAAGATAAAGAAAAGGATGCAGATTTTATCAGCAACTTCTCAGTACTCTCAGAACGAACACAGTGTCAAACATCAAAAGTGCTTATTTTGGCTTAAAAGTGGTTGGGTGTTTTATTCTGTTAAAAGAAAACCTGAAATTCTGCAGAGAGCAGCAGATTCTCATTAGCAGGCAGTGACAAAAGCAAAGCAACTGGCAGAGCTTTAACTGTGAAAACTGATACAGCGGTGCTTATTTCTACCAAGGACAATGAAATGTAAGCTATCACGCTCACTCCTCACTTCCCAGAACTCACACTGAAGGCTGCAGCCTTGCATAGGTGGAAGGTCACAAAGGATCTGTGTATGTGTGTGTGTGTGTGTGTGATTTATAAAGTGTGCATAAGTGTGTGCATTCCCTATGCTCTCAATTCTCCTTGAAGAATAATGAACACATCGTCCTTTATTTTGTTTGACACAATAGCCTAAACATGCTGTAGGGCAACTGTGACCTGCATGAGGACACAACATTGTACCTGTCTACTGCCTGGCTAAAACCTGTAATGACTCCAATTCACCTGTATCTATAGGACCAGGAAACACTAGCTGACCAAGTCTAGACTACCATTCACTCTACCAAGCATCAATGTGTTGTTTTAGAGCGGGAAGAAACAGGGCGAATACAGCAAGGAAAAAGGCAGCCCGTGAAACAGAGAGTGAGGTACAGATACTGCATTCCGATGAATAAACATCTCCCTCTCGCACCATCTATATATTCCATAAATTTTTTTCAGAAAACAAATATTTGCCCGTTGAGTCACAGCTGAATATATTGCCAGGACAATCAATCACTTGTGTCAACCAATGAATGAGCCTGTTACTGGTCCAATCAATCAACTATGTGTCAACCAATGAAAGAACCTGTTGCTAACAGGCCCCGGGCGAAAACGATATTTGAATAACTGTTTCAACTATTTGGAACTGCTTGAGCCCACCTGATTCAGCTTTAACAACCAAGGAGCATTTAGCGAGAGAAATAGAATGACACACTCAAGCTGTTTGTTTTTAAATTTACAATCTGGGTATTTTGCTGAGGCCATGCTTGGTCAGTTAGCATGGAAACGGAAAGCATCCAAACTGAAAATTATACACTATTAGGGCTTGGTATCGTTAAACACATTTTGTAACATGTACCAATAACAGTACCTTTAAAGTGATACTAATTTCTACTTCATTCGATACTCATCATGTGAATGGATTCATTTCGGCACTCTGAACCGCCAACTCAGTCAAATTCATCATATCTAACTTTACTACTCCACGGGCTGTATGGGTTGTAGCTGCTGCGTTACTAGGCCAATCACACGTCACATTAAATCCAGGAGCGCTTACGGTTATTGGCTCCAAACAAAACCATACAAATAATATATTTTTTCTATATATGGGTACCAAATCAGAATCAGAATCAGAATCAGAATCAGTTTTATTGACAGGCAATTCTCATCGCAAGGAATTTGACTTGATTTGACAGTGCCTTCATAAATATAAACATGAACACAAGCAAACTAAACATATGGCATTGAATTATATACATGAAGTATAAAATATAAGTGACTGTATTTGTATGACCAGTGCAGGTGGTAGTGTGCAAGTTAAAGTGTCCAGTGAAAAGGCATCAAATGCAGATATCATTCAACTGGAGAAGGTTTCGTTACTACTTTGTTATTGCAGTCGATACCAAGCCCTATGCACTACATGTTAATTTTAAAAATTCACAATCTAGGGGGACAAATATACATGTTTGAATATAATATGAACTCAATATTATATTTAAATATTTATCAAAGACTTTTCAAGAAAAAAAAACTTGGCAAAGATCCAACTTTATGTCAGATTTCACATATGTCTTCTTCTTTGACAGCTATTCTGCAGCTTCTTGGACAGAGCAGTCACTGTTACCATTTTTTATGTTTGTGTCCATGTGTACTCAATGCGTGCAGTGCAAATGCTTAAATGCTCAATGCATTCAAAATGCCTGTTATTCCTTCCAAGGCTTGGCTTTAATTGATAAAACAGCATCCGTGAGCAAAGACTAATTCAAAAAATGAGGGTAACACAGCATGCAGTCCATAGGGAAGCCGACTCAGCCTGTGACAATGACAGGGAAGATGGACGAGAAAGAGGGGGTGACATGCAGCCAGAGGTCGCAGGATGACCTCAGCAAATAGCACACTGAGTATGAGGCATGAGTCTTTGCTGGCTTAACTTCAGGGCTTCCAGCTGACACAATCTCCAATTACTTTAAATAGACCCACAATAAAAAGAGAAAATAAAAATATACACACACAGTATCACTTATAAGAAACACTATCCAAACCTGTATTCTATCATTTAAATTACAACAATAAAGACTTTTTGAATTGAGATAATATACAGAACTGCTGTGCCATGGTGAAACGTATATGCTAGAAAAAAAAACAGGGACAGAGTGTCAAACCTTAATGACACATAACGGCACTAAACAAAACAGACTATTAAATCTGACATGTTCTCTCTCCAACACCTCGCCGATCACACTCCAGATACCAAACATGGTCACAGACAAAGTGGCTGACGGTAACAATGCCGGTCCATAACACTATATCTCACTGTCTGTTTGGTAGGACACAGCTAAATTCTGATTGAAGGTGTAAGAGCAACTATAGAACTTCTAAGTGTGAAATTAAAAGTGATTAGATAATCAATAACTTACTAGAGTTCAACTCGCAATGACTCAATTTATTTTCATACAGTGAGTAGAAAAGCTTGATGATTTGCCATATCAATATCATATGAAATTATGACAACCATCAATTGTTGATAAATTCACTTTTATCAGTCTAGCAAAAAGACAAAAATCTGAGTTTACGCCACCAAAACCCTATAATGTTACGATTGGAAAATAAAATGAAAAAGATTGTCTCTCAGCTGGGACCTTTTTGCTGCTGGCTTTCATAAAATCCTGCACATGCTACTGTGATGCAGACATGTAACATTAAATATAAATGATTCCCTGCTGTAAAACAACCACATACATGCCTTATGTTCAGGAGCATGTCTACATCAGTTGCTACGTTTTGGCGCTGATTTCTAAAACTGACTTTCATCACGAGTTGCTTACAGAGTACAGACGCTGCAGAGCACAGATTTAAGCTGCAACTTTTTCATGTAACACACGTTTCCACAAAATATGCAAGCAAGAATCAAGATATGAAATAGAGCAGAGAGGACAAAAACAATAATACTGTGTTAAGTAGGGAGAACAACTCAAGACTAAACAACAAAAGTTTTCACAGTGTTAAAAGGGAAATCTAACAGATTCTTGATGAGTTGCATGAGAGCAACTTCAGAGCAAAGCTAAGTAAAAACAGCAACAATGGAGAAGAGAAAATTTTGCGGTCTGACTCACCGTGTGCTTGTGCGTGAAGAGAGAACAGTCCAAGCAACAGCAGAGGACTCCGGCTCCAGAGATAGAGAGAGAGACAGCGCTTCAGCCTTTCTCCCTGCACTGGCATGGTAGAGTCTGCTGCTCCACTCCTCTCTTCTCCTCTCTTCAATACACCCCACACGACAGGGTCCACCACTCACACACTGCCTCTTTCTCCCAGTGTGTATGTGCCAGAGAGAGAGAGAGAGAGAGAGAGAGAGAGAGAGAGAGAGAGAGGTGGGAGGGGGAGTACCGAGCATGCAAGCTCCTGTATGTGTGTGTATCCACCGCAACGTGAGAAAGTCCACACCACACAAAACACACCAGCGGCGGCAGCAGCAGTTGCAGTTGATTGTCCTCCAACGTGTTCTGACAGTAGCAGCCCAGCTGAGTGAGTAAGTGGGTAGAGAGAGAGAGAGAGAGAGAGAGAGAGAGAGAGAGAGAGAGAGAGAGAGAGAGAGAGAGAGAGAGAGAGAGAGTTAACTTCATCTGCCTAGTAGGGAGAGCTAACCCCTCACACATGCACACACACGCACACAGTGAGGGAGTATATGGGTTTGAAAGAAAACGGGGGCAGGGAGCAGACAGGAGCAAGATGAGGTTTAGTGAAAAGTAGGAGGAGAGTGAGGAGGATATTGATAACAAGCAGCAGGATCTGTGGGATTCAGCGCCTTTAACAGCTTACAGATAACCATGTCCACTTCATTTTCGGCAAAAAATCTTTTAACAGAGTGAAAGTGGAATGAATAGTTGATTAAAGCGAGGCATAAACCATAAAGATAGAAAAAACAACTGTAGAAAATATAAAAAGAAAGAAAAACGTGTCAAAAAAACGATAAACCAAAATCACATCCATTCAAACATCATTAAGACATCCATTATTTTTCCTTTACATTTGTATAGAGATTTGTGTGTGCACAGCCATCAGTGTGAAAACTGACAAAACTACACTATACGCCCTTACCAGCAGCGGCAAGTGGCAAAATAATAACAAGCAAGGGCCTACTTCAAGTTTGATGTAACAAAGTGGATTTAAATTGTTTGTATTGACACATGAGAAGGCTAAAGTTCTACTGCACTTAATACATGTTAGTGTCTTAGTCTGAGAAAAGACCGGAACAGGCCTATGCAGAATTATGTTTTATGTTAAACTGTACCACCGTGTGTCTCTCCACAGTTACCAGACAAAAGCATTTTTCATGATTATCGGATACCAAGATTATTAAGGCAAGATAATGCTGTTTTGACAAAATACAACAAGATAATCTGATAATAAGCAGAAAACCTCTGACAAAGCATCTCTTCACACAGTGGTGTGCTGTTAACAAATCAGGTAGCTGGAAAAGACACTTTAAAGGAGCTGTTAGAGATTACATCAACCTTGCCTGGAGCTTTTATACTAATACATAAATGAGTTGAGACACACTAATAGACCATTTCCTTTTCATAGCTATCCTTCTGCCTGTAAGGCATTTACTGTAGTCAAAACTGTGTGTGTGCGTGCGTGCGTGTGTGTGTGTGTGTATGTGTAACACATTGCAAAAAAAGCGTCATAAAACTGTAACAGCACTAAATGAGGAGCTATTTTTTTACCCAACACAAAATGCTGAGTTTTTGTTTTCATGTTGTCCGTGTCGTTTTTAGCTGCCGCTTATTTTTGCACTTCTTTTCTTTCTCACCCTCGTTCATGTTGTTCATTAGTGACAAACAATAGGCGGCATGGCTCCCTCACTCCTTGATGAGTGGAAAAAAATCACTTCATAAATAAACAGTCCTGCCCTATTCTTCTGTCTCCCCTCATCCCCTCCGCTCTGAAGCCCCTTTTCCCACACATTGGAGCATTTGAAATTAGTATGTATGAGTTTTAAGTAGCCACCAAGGCAATTTAATCTCTTGGTGATGATGAAAATTAATTCATAAACATCGAACAGTGTTTTTTTTTTTTTGTAGCTCACAAACTCAGCTGCCCTCTTCCTCCACCTTTCTCTCCTTTTCCCACTCCCCTCCTCCAGTGAACCAGAATGTCATTTCAAGCATGTCTAACCACGGGAAGCCTTTTAAAAACTGTGACAGCATTTGCCCCCAATCCCCACTAGCTGTGAAGCTCTGTGTGTGTGACTGTGTGTGACTGTGTGTGACGGTGTGTGTGTGTTTGTGTCTGTGTGTGTGTGTGTGTGTGTGTGTGTGTGTGTATGTGTGTGTGTGTGTGTGTGTGTGTTTGAGAGTGTGTGAGTGTATGTATGTGTGTGTGAGAGAGAGAGAGAGAGAGTACTGATTTGACACATTGTATGAAAATTGAGGAATGACCCCTTTAAAGACATAGAGTTACTTTCAGGTATTATAAACTGGACACACACACACACACACACACACACACACTCTTGCTATTCTAGTGTCACCCTCATGCTGGGCCTATGATGAATGACTGAAACTGTCACAAGCGAAGGATGAGCAGTAAAACTGAAAGAGAGAGAAGAGAAAAGAAAAAGCTACAGACACGAAAAACAAAAGGAGAGATCAGAGAAGGATGATGGTTGTCCGAGGCGGTTTGAAGGATAGATTTCTGTAGGACTGAGATAATAGATGGAGAATGGTGACCTTTTGGACCAAGGAAAGGAGTTCACAGAGAGGAGAGAAATGGTGCATGGGAAGAGGACAGGGTGATGGACAGTAGGGATCAGATAGGAGGCTGCAAAACATTTCTAGTTTTAGGTTAAAAATAAAGTTGTTCATTTCAATCTGAAGCTGATAGCACAGTTTTTTTCTGCCTGCCTCTGTTTTTCATATGCTAATGGTATTCAAACTCCCTTTACACATTCAGATGATGTGTCTCAGCCAGTGCTGGGGGTCATATGCTCTCTATTCAGCGTTCACTCTCACATCATTATTGACAGGCTGTCATAACACAGCGACTTCACATGTCAGCAAATTTCAGTGTCAACACTTACAAGAACATCAAGTTTGCTTTCAGAATGTTGAATGTGGCTGAGGCTGAAGAAATGTAAAAATACTTTCAGATCTCTGAAATAAGGACACAAATGAGATATTTTCATGAGTGGAGTTTACTCCCAGTGCATTTTAAGTGGGCTTCATTGTGAATTTGAAAAGGAAGTGTATGGAGCGTTGACTTCTTCATGCTGGACATCGCTGCAGCAGTGTAGCACAGTACCCTGCCGTATGCTGAAGAGCTACTTCTACAGTATACCCGTCTGTTCCTGAGCAATGACGTTAAATAATGGACGGAAAAGCGTTTTTGTAAAACATTGTGATGTCCCATTGAATTGGACATTTGACCTTTTGGATATTAAATGTCATCACTTCATCATTTTATCCTTTGAGACCGAATTGTTATCATATTAGCCTAGAAATTGTTGAGTAATGGCCAAAAATAGGTTTTGTAAAATAACTTAAGTTACCAAATTAATGTAGTTGAGTAAAAAGTACAATA
Organism: Echiichthys vipera; assembly: GCF_963691815.1. Taxonomy (NCBI): domain Eukaryota; kingdom Metazoa; phylum Chordata; class Actinopteri; order Perciformes; family Trachinidae; genus Echiichthys; species Echiichthys vipera. The sequence goes on along the minus strand of NC_139829.1, from coordinate 18,653,934 downwards.
TTTACTCTGTAATGTAGTGGAGTAGAAGTATAAAGTGTAATTAACTTGAGTAAATGTACTTAGTTATTTACCACCACTGCATATATATATATATATATATATATATATATATATATATATACATATATATGAGGAGCTCTTTTCCAAAACGCTATAAATCCATTTTAATAGTTTTCAGGAAAATTACATTTTTTTACCTAGACCCACACATTTGGTTAATATTCAATTTATCTTGAATATTATATGTATATACACATATACAAGCACCATGTATCCCTTGTACTTTCATGGCTAATAAAAATTTAATTAGGCTAAAAGATTATGGAATAATTGTAAAACGTTTGATTTGTGATCGGAGTGAAAACTGACAGAACAGATAAAGCAGCAGGATTAATCGAGCCAACCGCATTATGGATAAAGTAAGCCAGGAGAGCTAGAATACCCCAGCTTAATCCCTTATATAGTTTTCTTGCAACAGGGACAACTTGAAAACACAATGTGTCCGACCACGGTCGTCGTCAGCATGGAGGCATACAAACGACTACAAATAGCGTCGGCTATTTTGAAAAAATGTGAATTTAGAAAGAAGTGAGTTCATCTCTTTAGAAGCTCTTCAACTCTGCTTGGGGCTTGCAGGTGGAGGTTACAGCAGTTGCTACGGGCATAACACATCCAAATTTGTGACCGAACTGTGGTCAAGTTGCATTGTGGTAATGTAGGCGTCAGGTGTGTTGACAGGGAAAAGAAATGCATTTATTTAAAAAGGGTTCTAGTACAATGTGATATACTACTGATTTTTTTCTGCAGTCAAATGAAACTGCTGTCCCTCCAAAAGTCAGCGATTAAAAATGTACCTAAATAATGAGCAGACTTCAACACTGTTAATTGGTAAAACCACGCAGCAGCTCTTTGTGGTTACATGGACTCAGCATTACCAAAAACTTAAAAATGGAATTGATATAATTGTGCCTCCACATACAAATGTATTATTCAAATAGATTATCTCTGCTTTGGGAATACTATTTGCGCCAGAGGATTTAAAGACCACCATACCTTTTCCTGGTTCATTTTTAGAAGCATTTATGTATTTATTAGATGTGTGAATTGACTAACAGACAGGGGATTAAGCACATTTTAAAGAAACACCTCTGTGGCACAGCAGCACATCTGCTAATCCCAAACCATTCACTTCAGCATGTCTTTAAACTAACAAGCAGTTTAACATAATCTGCTTTAAGGCAGTCTATTCACTCCTATTCACTGGTGCATTTACATAGCAATCCTTTCTGCCTGAATGGTCTGTGGAGAGAGACACACACAATGAAAGACAGAAACAACCCGTGTATGAGAGTGTTGGGTTGTAGATGTGGGTGAGTTGTGTTATGTGTTCCTCTTCCTATTACAACCCATTTGTACTCTCATCAGCCTCTTCCACATAGTCTGTTCTTTCGGGGAATGTTACGCCTTTATTACGCCCTTCTGTCTGTGTGAAAGGTATGAAGACAGAATGGGGGGACAGATGTTACGCCTCTGAGCCAGACTCAGCGGTAGTTTGAGAGCTGCAACAGCGCAAAGCCGACGTCTGTTGGCACAGCAAGGCGGAATGACACAGTAGTGATGTGACAGTCGACCCACAGGCAGGACAAAAAGTGACAAAGCAGCGTTCAGAGTATCTTAAGTTATTATTCACTTAGGGTCTTCTCACACTTACCATTCGTACTGTGCCCAAGCACGATTAACAGCTAAAGTCTAGTTCGTTTGACCAGTGTGTGTACAAGTGTCCCTGGCTGTGGCCTGGTTGAGAGAGGTGTTTTTAAGTAAAGCATGATTGCACATGTAAAAGTACGAGTACTGACAGCGTTTCTGAGACTATCTAAATGCGACTGTTCCTGGTGAAGGACATTTAAAAAGATGCCGCCGAAGGGTTTGCAGTGGTTGGATGCAGAGGAGTGTTTACTGCAGATTTGGTCAAATGTAAATGTTCAAAAACAGTTGCCATTTGGTGTGAAATCACAACTGGGGCGGCACTACCCACCTTTGCTTAGTTCTGTGTGAATGAGCCAAAGCCTTTGTTGCGATGTACCTTCATTGTGGCACTGTAGTAGAATCTCTGAGTGAAAGGGGAATTCTTCTTTGCCTCAGGTACACAGTTGAATAGCAGTAATGTTTAATTTTGGTCCAGAAGTAGTCACAGTTTCAGAAACCAGAGCCAGAATACATTTTGTCAAATGGACTAGAAAAAAATAAGTTATGTAGTCAAAAAGATGTAAATAGTGGAACGCTGTCTGGAGGAAGCTTGAAGGAGTTGATGTTAAAAATTTATTGATGGAGGCAAGTAGGGAGTGCATGAAAAACTGGTCTGAGGAATGTATGAGGGGTGGAGTGGAGAACCAAAGAGCGTGATGATGAAGGATTGAGTAAAAGGGCTGCCTATGTGTCAAACCTTTTCACTCCGAGTTGCAAAACAACAACTTAAGCATAGAGTCCTGCAATTGAGGCCCACTAAAACCTCCACCTACTCCTGTCACAAACACACCGACCACGCCTCATCAAAACAACCCATGGAGTTAGTAAGAGAAATGAGGAAAATTATAACAGATTGGAGCATGATGATGAAGCAGCGACAGAGAAGAAATCTGCCAGGTCCAACTCTGACCTCAACACTCATTTGTTCTAGATTGACCTTTCACCTTTGGAGTAAATCCACCAACACCACTGCTAGAGAAGCCATCCTACAGACAAGTCACGATGAAAATCAACAGTAAAAACAGGAGTCAAAAGATGAGTCATAAACACAAAGGAAGGGAGAAACCGGAAGTTTTAAGAAGATAACTTAATATATATAATTCCGGCATTGTAAAAATGATGACAGTTATAAATCTGTGATTTGTGATGGCCAAAATGCTCTGACAACAAAGATTAAAATCATATCCAACTGATGCGGACATTTTGGGGTTAGTACAACATTGTAGATCATTTAAACATCTAATCAGTATAATTTAAAATACAAAACTGTATCCAGCACAGCGCCTGGAGCACCCCAAATCATTGCCTGACTGGCAAAAGGCGGCAGCATTGTTGATGGCACAGAGATCCCCAGGGACCACAGACACTAACCTTATATTTTTTGTTTCATTAAATGTAACGTATGCCGTTTCAGCAGCCGGCGAGCTGGCTGTGAAACACTAGATAAATACATAATTTCCTCAAATTCTTAATTATAAAAGTCCCCCGTCTTATTAAAATCTTTAACTATGAAGCAGAAAAGTGAGCAATTCATCAGCAGTAACTTAAAGTAAAAATGTCTTTCTCTCTAGACTCCTGCACAGACTTGAGCTGAGTCTCATAACACATGGTTAACTCCACCTTAGTATCGACTCAGCTTCTTGGAACCTCAACCGAGGTCATACTAGACATAGTACTAGGTACAAGGTGTTATCCACGACTTTTGCTAACGGAGAACAAAAAGCAAAAAAAAGCATGCTGAGTCGGATCGAGACGAGCCGTACCATGCGGTGGAAAAACGCCTTAATTGGGCTGTAAAGACCATAGTGTCACAAAGCTCTGTGACTGGCTCATGATCTAGTTTCTGGTACATTTTCTCTGTGAGCCAAGAGTGAATCTGGCAAGAAAATGCACAGACAATCTATTATAAATGCTATAAATATAGTATATAGGAAATATATAATTTGATTCAGCACTTTTGCATTTCACTTTGACACCGAATCCTTCACTATCAAGTTTTCGGTCTCATCATGTGAAGAGAGAAATCTGAGTCCAGCTCCTCTACTGCTGCTGTATGGAGCAGCCGTCCGTGTTGTTGATTTTTTTTATAGCTGCGGTACTTTTGATACTATCAAATTTAAAATTAAAGATTGTATATCATTTTAAATATGTGGTATCGAGAAAGTATCAAAAAAGTATCAAAGCATCGATACCTTTGACAACCGAACCGGCAACACCAGCCAGGGCAAGACTTAAACAATAGTCTTTCAAGGCCTGAAAAATTATTATATTAAAAAAAACATTTCTTTTCTTTCGTTAATTCTCTATAGAAACATACAAATATATACAATCACATATACAAACATCAACTCCATAAAGGCAGCTTACAAAGATCTCTTTGCGATGGGTTACAGAGAAAACTCACGTTGCCAATGAAACATGAGCTAGTCATCTGAAGTTGCTGTGACTAGTTTCACACACACACACACACACACACACACACACACACACACACACACACACACACACACACACACACACACACACACACACACACACACACACACACACACACGATGTCAAGGTAGGTGTCAAGCCATTTAAACTTAATGAAGGCCTAATGATAGACTGGGAATGGCTTTTACAGCTTGTTATTGTCATTGTGAAACCACTCACTGTATCGCTTTACAAGCCCCATAAAAACATTGGGATAGGTGTGGTTAGGGCGAGGTACTACAAAACGAGTATCAGAAATCCACCTTTGTATTGATGATATCATAAATATTTCAATTATTCTTAATTGCTTTACTGTATATCTGAAATGAATGATTGGGTTTCCCCTCAAGCAATCTGGCAAATACAATGTTTTCTATAGGATTTCAATGGGATTGATATCCTGTTACATTGCTCTAAGGCACAGAGACGGTACAGTAAAACCACAAATTAAAGGCTCAAATTTACTTTGAGTATTTGTAGTGTCATACATGATTTATGAGGGGGTTTATATCAAATCAAAGGAAGTCAGTTCAAGAGGATTTGACTGATGACTGATGGGAAATACTTTCTGTATTTTTTAAAAGAGGAATAGACCACATACAGGCACGATGTTTTTGAGTCTGGAGGAAGCCAAATCAATTTGCTTCCCTGTGGAGAGCAGGGGGTTATGATCATTAAAGAAGGAACTGAATGGCCAAAATGGTGGAATGTTAAAATGTCCTGTTTAGGTAACCGAATAGTACGCAGAAGAGTAATGTGGCAGCTATACTTCCCAAGTGGGAGCTGAAAGAGAGTAAGATGTCCCACTTGTTCTGTGGGATCTTTGTCTGCCTATTTTTCTGAAATAGGAATCTGCAACAGCTTAACAAATAACTGAGAATCACGATCTGCAGCCACCCACCAAAATCGTTTTTGTCTCCCTCCCCACAATGATTGGCCCCGCTTGTGTTTCAATCTGTCACACAAAATATGTGTGAGAGCTCTAACTTTAGTTTGCTGTGAATTTGGGGATTGTTGTTTATATAGCATGCACACTATATTGAACATAGCTATTGGATTCTTAACATAATTTAAGTGAAAGGTGCATCTCAGTGCTTCATTCACATATTAAGAAATGCACTGACTCACAAAATAAAGTTTATTAGGGTTTTGCCTTGGGTGCATGTCGGTCTGCTTTAGTCACACCCCGTCTAGTCATGATCACATACGTTTCCACTACAGCCTCACAGCAGGTGTCATTGCTGTAAAGTGTTTTTTGTCACATATGAACCTCAGACAATGTCAGGAGAATCAGGTCAGGACATAGTCTGGATTTGCTCTTTCACACATGTTGCACACAACAGGAGATCCTCCATGTCAGATGCATTTCGTGTCTTTCCTGCTGATGCTGCTTCACATAAAAAGTTTAGCAGTGTTGAACTGGTGGGATGTTTTTACTGTGAACAAGTAACAAATACAATGTGTTTGTCACCAACACTAAATAGACTCAAAAGAAATAACGTGGCTCTACGTTATTTGGCAGGTTGGATTTGGTTCGCAAAAAAAAAAAAATGGAGGCATGCATACTGACGGTGGGCTGGTTTGACAAAGCGATGTATAGCAATAGATGTATATAGGGAAGGTCTGTACACAGTATTTACTGATACACATTGTATATCAAAATCTGCATCAGGTGAGAAAAAGTCACTAAATTTGCATCCCTAATACTTACTAATGTCTTTAGTGTCATTAAATGTCTAAATAATACAGAGTGAGTAGCACAATGTTATACTATTTCCTACTGTCAATTTAAAGTCAATATAGAAAATGCATGGTTTGAAACATGGATCAAACATGATATGGATTGCTATCAAACAACTGGAAGCAGTAAGGACAAAGCTTAAGATTTCTGCACTCAAAAGCATCAAAAAGTTCAACAGGAGTTCAATCAGCTGCGGAGGAGGCACATGCCTGTCATGAGGTGAAATAATTGCAAAAGTCCAGAGCTGTTTTTGTTGAGCTGACATAGACAGATTGGGGAAACAATATTTCAATTGTTCTATCTTCCATTTAAAGGTAGCAGCTACACATTTGCTCTAGAAAAGAAGAAATAACTGTGTGTTAAGACAGCTACCAAATAATGTAACTTGTTTATGTTTATTTCATTTTACTCTTTTTGGGTCACTTTCCATGATACCATAAGACATTTACAAGCATGTCTTTCTGGTAATTCTTATTAACCATTCAAAACTAAGTTGCATTAGCCCGGCATAGGTGGAGAGGACCACCTAAAGTGGGAGCTTTCACTAATAAAAGAGCTATGCATGTTCCCAATGACAACTGTTCCTACAGCCAAGAATAGCGAAGCCCAATAAAACCTTTCGGTCTCTATTGCTGCTTTCTGCAGCTCTTCCTTCTTACACTACCTCAAACACACACACACACACACACACACACACACACACACACACACACGCCTGCCAAACACAATCACAATGCTTCTTACAGTTGATTCATAATTCCTACGCACTCCTGCTGTGTGTTTTGGAGATTATGTAATATCATCACTTAAATTTTTATGGCTTTTAAAACAAAACACCCCGGTTTCCCAAGTTATGTGTTAAAATAACTTCCTGTGCAGAGTTTGACAGAAGCACCAGTAAATTATCTGAAAACATGTGCACACTAATTATCAGAAGGATAACTGAGTTGAATACATTAATTAAATTATCAGTAGATAGATAGAAGAAGGACAGGATTAGAGAAGAAAAACGAAAGAGTGAGTGACTGAAGAAAAGAGGCCCTGTTATGGTGGATGTTTAGGGCTAAACAGAGCAAGGTGACACTGGGGGCAGGGGGCTGACCTACAAACCGCCAATGACCCCCACACCTGCATGAACACATGGACATACCGGGATAAAAAGACACGTACACCAACCCAGACATAAAAATACTTACTTATTCACACATTGGTGCCCATGACAACAGCTCCACTAGACCTGCCAAAAGGCCACCATTTGACCAACCGATAACACCATCTGTTAGGCAAAACACTAGGGCTTTGTAATTCTTCTTGCACATAGACTTTACCAAACAATCAGATACATACTGCCAGGGATTGAAAACTGTGCTTTACTGAAGAATTCAAAGGAGAGCTATGTGAGAGAGGTTAGAGGTGAGGGAGAGAAGAAGTATGTGATTTCATTAAAACAGGCACTCTGCAGCAAAGAAGAAAAGAAAATGGAAGAAAAAGAGAGAAAAGGACAATGAAAGCATTGTAGTTAAAGTTAGTTATTGATGTTAGTATAACAAATCTAAATGGATATTGGACGAAGAATTATTTCTAAAACCAAAATTCAGTTACAAACTCCAATTTTAAAACAGCATTAAATTATGTTCAATTGTCCTAAATCTGATTCATTCACCAGATTCTTAATTGAATTTAGTGGCCTGCATGACCCATTCAAATTCATTGGATTTAAATATAATTTCTGCTGGCACTGATCTCTTAGCATGAAGCAGGGCTGTGATAGCTGCTTATTGTGTTGGGCAGCAACACAACACTTCATTATTCACATAACACTTTTTAAAAATAATATCATTACAGTTACTTATCTCAGTAACATTTCTCTACTTTCATATTTGAGGGTTGACATATTTGAGGGTTGACTTGTCTGCCGACTTACTGGGAGTTAGTCGGTGGGTTAGTCAGTCTGGTCTGGGACATGCTAGCTAGGCGCAACTGTTTGAGGTGGGGAATAAATCCTATTATCAGTAACTCCATTTACCAGTGAAATGCAATTACCAGTATCTCCAACATTGTCTTATTCACACATTGTATTAGCGGCTTGCTAATATTAGCAACAGGTACACCTACACTAAAGGGGCCTTCACATGATAAGCTTTTTGCGCTGGGCTCACCACGAGGTTGGGCGCAGAGACCCAGTAAAGAGTTAAATCAACATTAGTACAGTATATATCAACCGTTCGTAAACTGCCTATTCACAAACCTAGTATGAGTGCTTATAAACCTCCAAGCATTACGTTTTCTTCTGAGATCTTGATACGCCTTTAATTTAGCATTAGACAGTTCGGGAAACTCGGACACACAATAGTTTTTCCTCTATCTTTTAAACCGGCTTGATGTTTTCTCTGGTTGTCTAGGAAACGGGAACATCACACTCAAAACTTCGATCTCATTGGTTGCGCGTTAGAAAGGTCAGCGGCAACTAGGTCAAAGTTCAACTGATTTCGACTTTGAACGCAGAATATCTGAGCAGTGCATGCCGCCATCTTGGGCGCTGCCGCTACATTGGGCGCTCCCGCTACATTGGGAGCTACCACCTCTTCCAAAGGAAATTAATGAATAGAGTGCTTTCAGACTGGGGACAAGGGGACCGTTCCTGAGCACGATTGCCCCCAAAGTCCAGATCATTTGGTTGGTGTGAACACTGCATTGCATCCCCAGTAACAAATAACCGGTCTGTGCCTGGGACCACTTGAAAAGGAGGTCTGGGGAACAGTTCTGGCGTCCCCAGGCACGGAACGATGCAAGTGTGAACACAACTTACCAAAATACGAAAAATAATTTCTCTAACTACATGACTTAACAGCATGGAAAACGTCACAACATGAGAACGTCCGTCCTGTCCACTGAAGAAGTGAAATGCCTGCTTGAAATTTGGACAGATGAAAGCATTCAATCACAGCTGAACAATACCCACAAAAACACTCAGATTTAAAGTCTAATTAGAGAATATTAGCACGCCTGTTGGTTCAACATAACAAACAACCAAACAATGTTGTGCCAACATAATCTCAACCCCTGAACACACTCTTGGTAGATCATATGAAGATAGGAAGGCAGGTGAGAGGGTCCTCCTTGAGTGAAAAATCTCAAAAAGTAGCAACAGGGCGAAGGGTGACCTCATTATAGGCTTTTGTGTAGCTTATCTATTTATCTTACAACTTGTCGCGTACAATGGAATTGTACCTACTTTACTTCTGTTAGGAACACGGAAATATGGTCAGTACAGTACAGTTAGGTGCATATTTGCTGACCTCTTGCAGAATGCACAGCTTGAGTTTCTGATGTTAACAAAGCCGAACAGGAAGGGGGGACACAGGACACAGGGTGGGAGGACAAAATTAGGCAGGAATTGAGTCAGATGGGGGAGGTGATGGGAGCAAAGTGGGGTGTCGGAAGGGTGGCGGGGGGGCATGAGGGTCTACTAGGGGTGAGCGGCGCAGTGGGATAAGAGCGTGGGGAGTTCATGCCCCCGCCAGGCCCTTTTCGCACTGCATAAACAAAGAGATTACAGTGAGAAGGGGCTCAGCACCGCTAACAAGCAAGGGCACCACACACATGCATATAGGAATCATACACACACACACACACACACACACACACACACACACACACACACACAAACACACACAAAGATAGAAATGCACTCACAAACAAGGCAAAACTCATGAAAACAAAACACGAACACAGCTGACACACACAACTAACAAGAAGCATCATAACATAGTGGCGCCACCTGTCTCCTCTTCACCAATTAATGAGCTCCCTGCTCCCAGGATGCTACGAGTTGCCAATTAGCAGGGAAAAGAAAGGGGAGGCATGAAATGAGGGTGAAAAACAGACGTCAAGAGCGGGGGAAAGGGGTTAGGAGAAGAATAAGAGAGAGGAGAGGAGATGGAGAACAGAGAGAAGGGCTAAAGATAGGAAAATACAGACTAATGATTTAAATTTGAACAGACCGTGGCACAAAGAAATACAGAGCCTGACAGATCCACATTTACTCAAAAGAAGTTTGTACCGGAAAGTTGAAATATCTAAGTAACAATATAACTACTGCATTGTTTTACTATTGCTTATGTAATTGCAGTCATTTCGTAATTTCAAATTGTTGTTTGTTGAGAAAACAAAAAAGTATACCGAAAAGCATTAACTCTTCTTTGCACAAAACTTGAGGTGAGTATACATTCTCTCGACTACACACATACCTATTTTGCAATGCCTTTAAGGCCAGACATTTGCATTTTAGACATTGTGCTAAATTTAGGGCAAGAAAGCTGATTTGTCAGCTTATTCGTGTGCATGCTCATACATATTGGTGATATCCCAATTTCTACTGTAAACTATTTAATTTAATCTTTAAATGGGGAAGATAATTAAACCAATACATTTGTCTATAGCCTATATAGGGTAATGTGAAGAGAGAATGATCCTCAGGGAGGAGAAAAAAGTTTGAAAACATAAAAAAGTCTGGAGGTGCTGAAGCAAGGTCAGCATATCATCACATTATAGTGCAGCATTTTCTTTTGCATTTTGCTAGCCTGTATGCCTTTGTCTCCTGTTTATATTTCCATCTATCATCGATCTCTAAGACTCACTCTCTTTCCTTCATTCACTCAGTCTTTGTTTCCTGTTTTTCTCTCTCATCTTAAATACACGCACACACATGCATTCTTTTGTTTGCCACCTGATAACAGGCAGTTATTCATACCGCCTCTCGACCCCCATGACCCCTGAACCCTGAGACCTAAATACAGAACCAGAACTGAAGGCTGGTCACGCATTTGCTACCCTGATTGCTCACGCAGAGACACTCACACACAAACGCTATGGTGGTCTACCCTAATTTAAATTTTACCTCTTGTAAAAGTATGACAGATGAATCAAATGAAAAAGACAAATTCCAGACACTTCAGGAATGGAGTCAACTTCAATATGCAACTGAAAGGATGAAAAAAATCAATCAATCATCAATCATCTGTAAATATGCATCTGTCACTAATTAAGCACATTCATCTGTTAAATTTGGTTTCAACAAAGTTTGGATGGCTGAGGTTAGAATAAATGTGAACAGTGAATAAATGAGCTCCACTTGGAATACACACTTTTTAAATCTTTAAAGCTGCAATAGGTGAGTTTTTTTGTACCGTAATATACAACTCTCTTAAAGGAACCATTTAAAAGAAATACAAAATAATAATAGCATGATTTCTGTGTTATTTATTTTTCAAATGATTTGCCTTCAATCAAATTTTTGATTAAAGGCAAAAACAAGTGTGTTCACCTTTCTGTAGGTGTTCAGAAATATTCCCATGCACATTTTAGCATGGTTATGTGTTGTGATAAATCATTCTGTTTTGCATTTCAGATACTCATTCCGGTTTGAGTGGTTAAAATTTACAGTATGGCACTGGAGTAAGTTACTAGTTTGTTTGAAAAGTAACTTCCACTAATGATGTAATCATTTCATCAGATAATGCAAAGTTTTATTCTTGAAAATGTACATAAGTACACAATATTTATGATAATGTTATTGTCTAAGGTTGAAATTGTGCGTGTCAGCCAAATGTGTCAAATGTGTCAAGTGTCAAATATTTGACATTGATTTTAAGCTTGGAAATGTAAACTCAAAACTTTATGTAGAATATTAAATTTAGAAACAGGGTTTTTTGTTATTTAGAAACTAACAGATAATAATAAAGAGAATCACAGAAGCAGCAGAAGACGTTGCAACAAGCGAGCGATGCAGGCAAAACAGTCGATTCAAACTCCATGAAAAGTTATTTTTCATCAAAGTCAACAGTGATTCTTATTGAAAAAAATATAATGACATTATCGGTCAGGCTATTTGATTTCATTATTGGTCACATTTTTATATAATTGGGTTTAGTAAGTAAAACTGTTACATTTCTGGGTTCTATAAGGCATTATGCATTATAAGAAAAAAGAAATGCAGAAGCAGATAAATCACACAAATCTCGCACACGCACGCACACACACACACACACACACACACACACACACACACACACACACACACACACACACACACACACACACACACACACACACACACACACACACACACACACACACACACACACACACAGTGAGTGAGTGTGAGTCTCTATCCAACCCTTACTAGACACACACACAGGGCAGGTGTGAGGTCAGTGTAAGGGTCAGTGGCCTCGGTCCAGCTCCCAAATATAGAGCATCCGCTATTCGGGGATCCTTAAGTTCACTGCAGGTTCTCGTATGACCACCATGGACCCTTTATGTACTAAGAGAAACAGACATCCGTAACACACAAAACATGCATTCATTCATGCATACACTCACACCGCTCCAGTACAAGAATTCACACACATATGCACTCCATACATGTATGTAAATGAATGCATTTTGACAAACTACTAGAACATGTTCACACATACAGTATATACACATGCACATGCACACTCTGCGTTATACACTCTGTTACCTAAACGTGTCATTAAGATCTCTATCACCCTGTTATTGGAAAACATGAATGCTCATTTTCTCTCTGTGCCCCCCAAAACCCTTCACCCACCCATGTTTATCTTCTTCTGTTTCTCCTTCATTCCTGACTCCCCCTCTCTTTTTCTTTCTTTCTCTCTCACTCTTGGAAGACACTATCCAGTGTCCATTCAGTGCGCAACACAGGACCTCTTCTATAGCTGAAACATAAGACTGACACTTTGACCCCTCAGATTGACCTTTGCTCTACAAGCTAACGTCTCTGACACGTAGAAACATGCCTATACACACGTGTGTCTGTGTGCATTTGCTGCAAGTGAGAGATTCTGACTGATCGTCTTTACCTCTGTCTCGGTCGGCAGTGTGACTATGTGTCAGCACTGCCACTGTAGCAAAAAAAAGATTAAAAAAATGTTTAGCAGTAGTTATAAATGAGTTGTGTCAGGACAAAGTCAAAATTGATGCAATGCTATGTAAAAGCATAAAAGATGCATCAAATGGGACCAAGGAATCCTATCAAGAAGGAAATGACTGCAGGAAATCATCTAATCTGAACATCAATCGCGTATCTGTTTGAGAGAGAGAGAGAGAGAGAGAGACTGTCTTATAGCACAGCATTCTTAAATATAGGCCATTTTATATTGTAAATTACACTGAGAATTTGTTTCTGTTTCTCTTCATCAAAAACAGCAAAAATGCTCAAAATCCGAGGTACCAGCTATCCAATCACTCACTTTTGGTGCACATATAAAAGTAAAGACACACGCACAGACATACACACACACATGTGATAAGTTGTGTTAAGAAAACACAAATTCAATTTCCCTCTGACTTGAAGCGCATGCCTGTGCAAATACATTGCAACACACAATCTAATTTGCTCTGTGTGGCTATGTCCACACGAATATGCATGAGTTTGAATATGTCACTGTGCTGTTTGTCAGTTCCTCCACATTCTTATATCAAATGAAATGTTCTTATTGACTCCACATGATGTCAATTAATATGGAGCGTACAGTGTTACATTAATAGATAAACGCACCTCTCTCTATACATGAGGAATGTGACAGTGCCATAATGTTCCACATTAATAAGATAAAGTAAAACGAGTGTCACTTATGTGTCTTTATTTTATTACCATCAAAGCTGTCTTAAGTCCAACTAAACATAAGACAAACTTAACATGGTTAAAAATCCTTTTTGAATAAAATAATCACTGTTTCACTGCTCTTCTTGAAATAATGCTTGAAGCAACCAAGGTCAGGGTGGTAAGGGGAACATGCAGTGAAATGTGTTAGTGTAAAAACAACAGCTCAAGTCATTATTCAATGTAACTCAATCTTGTGATTATTCCATGAAGAGCACAAAAAGCTCTTCAGGGCGCGTGTGTGTGTGTTTGTGCGCGCGCGCATGTGCGTGCGTGCGTGTGTGTGTGTGTGTGTTTGTTGAGGCTGAGTAGTTATTGGTTATTCTAGAAGACCAGCCTGTGACATTTAATAACAAGCTCCCGTCTTCTCATCTAAAATACCAGGAGCTCTCCAGGTACGTTGGTTTGTGCTCAGTATCAGGTGCACAGAACAGTTGAGGCCCTGAACTAGTAAACCACAGCTACACACACAAACATACATTCACACACACACACACACACACACACACACACACACACACACACACACACACACACACACACACACACACACACACACACACACACACACACACACACACAAACACACACAGCCTTCAACAATGCCATATTTGTCTAACAGCTGATTGCAACATGATAAGAGTTAAAAGTGTATTAGGCAGGACACCCACAAACACACAATCATGTCTTCAGATGGTTATCACATTCACATAATAATTAGTTGTAGGTGAGACTCTGTCACGATCTGTGTGGTGTTCCCGGTGGTATTAGAAGTAATTACTGTCTGAGAGATAGGCCTCCATACATACAGTGTTTACGGGGTATGCTTGCAAGCTTACACAAACAGACACAAAACACAGCAGTGCATCAATGACAAAGCTCAGTTAAAAAACTCTATCTTGTTTTCAAAATTGTGACAGACAGAAGCACACAAAATGCACACACTCCCAGCCCACAAACACTCACGCAACATTTGACCCCACTGCCCCTCCCCATGGCTTAGAGAAATTACTGCCACCTGAAGCGGAACCCTGTCCATCATGCGGAGGCCCCCTAAAAAGCCCTGCAGGTGTTCTTTAACATGTCCAAAGGTCCCTTACTCCCCCCTCGCCTCTCCATGTAGCCATTCATCTGGCTGTAGTGGAGGACATCAAAACAAAACACATCCCCGGGAGGGAAAACATCACAGCTTACCATGCACATGAATTATTCTGCAGTAAAGACACAGCTTGGTACCAAGACTATTAAATGTAGATCTGACATAATGGTTTTTAAGAGGGTTTCTACGAACTTTGTTTGTTGCACCCTTGTTGTCATCAAATGCTTTTTAATATTTGCCCTACAGATAGACTATAGTCCACATATCCTTTTGTTCTGCTTCTCATCTCCCCTTGTGAGAGTTTTTAAACAATTTGATTTATAGCCAGGAAAAAAGAACATATCATTTCATCCTGACCAGACTTGTGTGAAGATGAGCTCAATCACTTATAAAAGACAGGTAGAAAACAGTCCAAACCATAAAGACCAACTATGCTTTTCTCAACCACATTTCAGTTGGCTATGGTTTAAAGAGAAGTTGCTAAACAAAACAACATTTGTTTAAAATGGAGAGAAATGGAGCAATCACCATTTTTTGCTAAATGGCATTCAAGTAAAAGCACCCAAGAATTGGCCAAATCCAGTCACTCTACATTAACAGGCAGTGGGCTGACAACATAATATGCATGACAACAAATAAAAGCTTTCCCATTTTAGCCCACAGTTCATCCTTCTCTGCAGGGAAAGCACACAAGTGTTTTTTTTATTGCCAATACAAAAATATATTGCAGAATAGAAAAATAACTTTTACCTAAGGAAAATGAAGTGAGTTACTGAGACCAAGACGGGACTAATATGTTGCAGGCAAAAAGAAAAACAGTTGCGAAGATATTGTGTAAAGGCACAACCAAAGACACCCAGGTAATCAGGGAGGCCGGCAAGGCAGGCATAACGACAGCTACCGCCACAGACAGACAGCGAGACAGTCAGACTTTTAGAATAAACACCAGAGCTCTCAGTGTCGCCCAGGAAGAAATTATTTTCTTTGATGTCAGGCCATATGACCTCACAGCAGTCTGAGGAATTGAAGCACCATCCAAACAAATGTCAGCACCGCTAACACCCTCAAGGTCATTGTGTGTGTCTTTCAAGCTTAATTTTTCATAAGTGCATGTGTGTATGCACACTAAGAAGATGTGGAGGGACCTGTGCCTTGATAAATCAGTGATGCTTTCTTCAACTATATGTTTTTCATGTTAATGTAGAAAAGATTTAGGAGAGACATAACTGGTTCACAAACAGTAGCAAATATTGGCCCACATGCATAGAAGGTCAAACTCTGTTTTGAGCCTCCAGTTAGGGTATAGTCCAGAACTTGTTGACCATTGAACGGATAGTTATGAGAGTGGTATCCATCTACCTGTGTCACTTTTGGTAAAAAAATTAAATAATGCTCAAAATGCCTTCCTTTAAGTAATGTTATTTTGATAATGTAGCAGCTAGTGGCTACATTAGCTACTACTAGCATAACAAACCCAAATTGCAGACTGAACTGTCAGTGGTTAGGTTGAATTGTATGTAATGTCGGTGCCAGGTACATTTTCATTATATTCTAACTTTAACCATCTGCAAATATCCTGCATTATCTGACATACAAACAACAATGTTGTCCTGTTTCTCTTCTAAAAAAAAAAGAAGAAATCATTATATATTGGGACTATGAAAAACAGTCTCCTCTGTACAAACATCTTGTGGCGGTGGAGGTTTAGAAATAATTAGTTTTCTTTCATGCCAGGCCTCATTTTGCATGATCAAATGCTGTTGCACTAAAGCCGTTTACAGTACTAAGGATAGCTTATTTTCTTAAATGAGCAAGTTCCAAACACCAACCAAAATCGTATTTATACTTTCGTCACTGCGGAACACATCACCAGTGTTCTTTCTGTTGTGGTTCATCACAGCTGAATGAGACAACACCACCACAGAGACAACTCTGCTACACTTTGAATACAGCCCTCTCTCTGCTGGTAAACAGTGGTGTCCCATTGCAGCAGTTTATTTAGAAGTCTGTTCTAGCCCAAACAGGGATTATTACAAAGCCCACTGCTCCCTCTTTTAGACCACTAAGTACTTTCTGCTGCTTCTGAAGGCTAGTAGGCTGCTGAAGCATATGGGCAGCTGTATGTTTGTATGAGAGAGATTGAGATAGAGAGACAAAGTGAAAAAGAGACAGAGAGAAAATGGGTGGCATTAAAAGCAACTGCGCATGCAAAAAAAAAGTGTCATAACAGCAGCTCACACACAGCGATGAGTGAGCAGCACTTCAGATCTGTCTGATAAAACTTTGGCCCGAGCAACTGTGAGAACTCTACTGTATAATGTCTTTACTGCATGTTGAAGCTTGACTATACCACAACTCACTGGTTTTAACTTACTGACTACTAAGTGTAATGAGAAAACACTCTTCATGTATATGTTGAACATGATTGCCAAGGAGAGAAACCTTCAACTTTTGAACTTAAATTGTCTGTTGATTGTCATCTGATTGTAAAAGGTGGAGAAATACTATAAGCATGGTGCCCCCTTGGGGACAAACAACATGCATCCCCAGTCACTGTTAGAACCACAAATTTGGATCCTTTAGATTAGAATACTAAATGTTACTACTACTACTACTACTAATACTAGAATACTAATTGTTATGTCTTTAAGCTCTTATAAACCTCTTTACTAATCTGGTATAGGTAATATTAAGCCCTCATCATTTAATGTCAGCTACTGAGGATTGAAATTAATTTGAGTCATTTGAAATTCAAACATAACGCAAACCCTTAAGCCAAAGCGTGCAATGGCAATTGACCTATTTTATAATATCTCTCAAGAGAAATAATAGGAAAAATAGTTCTTATCAAGTGGAGAGAATATGTACGCACAATCTGGTTGGTACCTACAACAAAAGAACAACAGAAGTCCTTGGAGGGAGATGTAATGGAAAAGCACAAGGAAGCTTTTTTTTTCCACGTACAAGTTCATGGCAGCACTGATAGTTGTATAAAATACATCCTTCTCTTCATTTACACACACACGCATGTACACAGCTTCTCCACTCTGCATTGTGTACCTCAGGGTAGAGAGTCTGTCATGTTAAACGATGATGTTGCCAGCACACCTGTGTGTGTCTGTGTGACGGTTCATGCATGCGTTTGCTTGTGTGCATATGTGTATGGGGGTGTATATTTGTGCATTTGAAAACTCCCTCTCATGTTTCAGCATTAATGGCCCTGCTGAAACATGCATCTCCTATTTAAAAGGTTCCAGGCTGCTGTTTAATAAAGACACCACACAGGCGCATTTGCTCAACAACTGGAGAAACAGAGTGGGTTGCATGACCTGAAGAGTATCTTTGATTTACCACCTAAATAAGCTTTACTGAATTGGTTGGATGAGGGCATCATAGCTAGAATTCTATACTGATTTATCTTAATAATTATTATCAACATGACCATAACCATCCCCTACAGTAAATATGGATTAAATATATGCTTTCTAAAAAACAATGCCAATTTTAGACAACAACCCTTTCAAACATAATGATGGCATCCCGGTGTGAAGGCAACCTGGATCATGATCAGACTGAACAACCCTACACCTCTCCTGCAGCTCACTCTGCTAACCAAGTATAATCTGCTCAATAAAATCCAAACTGCTGGCTGCAATGTGTTCCTCATTTAAGGCATCCATATGTAATTGTGCAGTTCACAGCAGCTGCTGTCCGTGACTGGAAGGTCCAGTGTCCTCAAAGGCACTTCTACACAATCCATTGAATCCATGAATGCTATTGATGCATTTACACATGTCTCTGTGCCTTCAGAGCCAGGCCTGGTCTCAGTGACTGACATTAGGTTGCCTGTAAAGCATGTGATTATGCATCGAAGAGGTATTCAAATGCTTAATGCCCCTGCTTCAGCTCATGGTGCTTTTACACGTTACAAGCCTCCTCATTAGTCATAGTTGTCCATGCAGCTGGCTATAAAATGATATACCAAGGCTAAATCCCTTGTATGTGGACTAAGATTAAAGTCATATTTCCCAAAGGAAACATTTATTTGCAAACAAGCAGTGGTCACTACTCTTGCTGTGATTTGGTTCTCTCCAAATTCTCAACAGACTTAATAATAACATTCATTAATTTATCTTCAACCGCTTGTCCCTATCGGGGTCACGGGGGTCTGGAGCCGATCCCAGCTGACATTGGGAGTGAGGCGCGGTACACCCTGGACAGGACGCCAGTCTATCACAGGGCAGATAGAGACAGACAGAGACAGAAAACCATTCACTCACACCTACGGGCAATTCAGAGTCATCAATTAACCTAACACGTGCACGTCTTTGAACTGTGGGTGGAAGCCGGAGAACCTGGAGAAAACCCACGCAGACACAGGGAGAACATGCAAACTCGACACAGAAGGGCCCGAGCCGGGATTCGAACCAGGAACCCTCTTTCTGGGAGGCGACAGTGCTATCTACCACACCACCGTGACGCCCCTTTAATAACAATAACAACGGTAATAATATGAATACTATTATTATTATTAATAGTAATATCAGTAATAATAATAATAATGAAAAGTGCATGAACAGTTTTTTACAAGTAATGCTACAATCTTCCTTTATGAGTCACTCTTTTTTTACAGAGCCACTGCTCAAAACCACCAAACTGTTCAAATACAAGGTAACTAGTAGTAAAATACCACTGATTGTGTATGAGTGAGCTTTTACAGCTCAAGTTATATATGTTAGGACAGGTCAAGTGCACAGTAATTCATGAAGGGTGTGGTGTCACTATCTTTATGTTGCTCTTGGCAAGTTTAAATTTCAGAGCAACATGCACTGTGAGACTGACTACCTATAATACCCTCCTCCTCCTTCAGGGGCATACTATAGCTGCACACTGTGAGTTAGTTTGGTTAGCTTGGCTGACTGTAAAATCAAGTATTTGCAGAGAAAGTTGTAAGGTGGTCCCAGCGTGTCACTTTTTTTTTGATGAGGGTCTGACACTCCTTACTATGCATGACTACTATAATGGACCACACCGCTGCTGCTACTACTACTACTTCAAATCAATTCTCATCCATATGCTATGTGTTTTTAGTGATCCATGTGAAACTTCCAACTTTGATAGTATAGGTCCATTAAATAGATAATGCTACAGCTACTCAGCCCATCTCAGACTGCTGTCGTACATGGCAGCTGCCAGGTGTAAAAGTGTAACTATGTTATGCTAAAGAGAACATTGCTCTTAGTAAAACTTGAATATTTGTCTCAACTCCTCCACAATTTGGGCAGTAGGTGAAATGATACATTACAATATATGCTATTTGGCACACACACACACACACACGCAAACACAGGAGTATAGTTAATATAAGAGACAGTAAATCGGATTTATAATGGTTAAATAAAGAATGTCATACAAATATAAAGCAGTCACTTCCAGGGGCTGCAGGTTGTATACTGGAGTTTAAGTTACAAGTACACCTGTTATATTTTTATTTTACAATAAGGACTTCTATTGTGGTATCCAATAGAATCAAATGTTTCCTCAAACTCAAATAAAATCTGAAACTATAATGCCAGCTTCCTTTATGATGTGCAGCTTTAATTGACCTCATGTTTGTCCTTTTTTAATTTGAAAAAAAAAACATGCATTAAGTCATACAAAAAATGCATATACTGACTTTTAAACATTGTGTTTTCTGTAATACAGACACACAGGTTCCATGCCAAGGATTGCACACTTTATTAGATCTTGCAAGTGGAGGTTCAGATCATACAGATCCCCACCTGTAGAGTTGGAAAATACAACTCAAATAAATATTCTTTATATAAACATGACACTCAGGGCGAGTCCACTTCTTCATCTCTAAGAAAACATAGCCTCCAAAACACTGTAACTCACACTGGATTCATTTCACACAGGATTTCTTTTTATTGCCACCCTATAAACCACCCTAGCCTTGTGTGTGTGCGTGTGCGTGTGTGTGTGTGCGTGTGTGTGTGTGTGTGTGTGTGTGTGTGTGTGTGTGTGTGTGTGTGTCTGTGTGTGTGTGTGTGTGTGTGTGTGTGTGTGTTCTGTGCGTCTGTCTGTGGCCTTTTCTGCATGGGTTATCCCCCATAGTCAGAACCACCATTAGACAAAGAGGTCAATTCATATTAGGTGTTAAAAAGGCCAGATTGTCCATTAAACAAAAGGTGTACAAACTTTAACATACGGTATCTTGCAAAGTACAACCAGTGTCAAAATTTAATTAAAAATACTACATTTACACAAATAAAGGTGTCATTCAGTTCATGACAAAGAAAATTACATGCTATTTGAGAGTTTTTATTTTCTTATTTTAAGAGTAATAGTTATTTTAGCTGACACACAGCTCCAGTAAAAGACATCCTGAGGACTAACACTCTACATGCTTTAATAGTCCATTACTGATCCAGACTAAAATTATATGTATGCATGCTCAGATATCCCTTTAAACATCAAACACAAATTTAGAAGATGATGGAAAGTTAAGGTTGTTTGTGTTGCTGCCAGAGGGAAGATAATGAATGGGAATCATCATTACATCAAAGAATAGGAATATATAACCCAGGTCCAGGCTTGACTGTGAGGAGAATGGACGATTTATAGAACAAGATTATTCAAATTCATCTTTTTGGCAACAGCTCTGCTCCAAAGAAAAAAAAGTGCATTTGTCTTTTTTTTAAAAGGCTACATCAACACTGATTACTAACTTAGGGCAAAACTGAATATCGGCATGAAGATGATTAAAAAATAGTGGATAGTATTTGAATAAGCTAGACAGGCGAGACCATTAGACTCTATATCTGAGGGAGAAGTTTACAAATCAGTCTTTGTTTGTGCCATATCTTCTCAAAAAACATAATCCTATCTTTCTGACCTGACTTAACAGTGGAGCGCGAAAAAAATGTGCATGCATGCAAATATTAGCGCTAAAAGATTAAAGGTCCAATGTTATGCTTATTTTCAGGTTCAATTAGAACATGTTCACATGCTTCAATGTTCAAAATACATTCCTTTTCTCATAGTCTCCCTGAATATACCTGTATTCATCCTGTAAGTCTCTGTTTTAGCGCCTGTCTCTTTAAGCCTATAACCTCTCAAAAAAAAAAACATACTGCACTGAATGATTAGTGTGTCCGGATCTTCCACATCTGCACACTGCACTTTTCATTGCAAGCGGGAACGACTGTAACTGTAGCTGCACTTTCTACCTATATATATTAAAGTTGTGAGATCACAACCGTACGAAAATCCCAACCTGCTTTATAGTAAAAAAAGACATGGCAATCTCACTTTTTACAATATGGAACTTTTAAGACAAACATCCATTCCAACATCAATATTAAAAAGCTAATGGCTACAATGTGCATGAACCCCTTGGGTACAACACCTCAGCACACCTGTAACCCAACAACCAGTCATTTTACCAACTGAGAGGAAGAGCTTTAATCTACTCCACATCTGATCTGAGGTATGTGGGAAGCAGAAAATGCCACTGTGGGTGTCAGCTTACAGTCCAACCTCCAGGTATCAAAAGCAGGCGTGTTGTGGCGAGAGCCAGGCGGTGTGCCAAAAAGTTGGTTGTTTCTAAAAACGGATCACTGAGGAGGATTACTGCCTAAATCCCTTCTTTCACTGAGTTCCTACAAACTGTCATTTCTCTCTCTGCTTCACAATAGCCAATGAAAACATTGACAGGTAGGGTGACTGGAGAGAAGAACTGGCCTGCACCAAAAAATTCCATGTGCTGTATCCTTCAAAATGTTTCTCTTGATAAGCTCTGCATGTGTTTTGCTGTAACACACATATTCTTATCTATGTGAAACCTTCATTAGATGAGAGAAATGTTGGGAAGGTGATGTATTCTAATGACTGAGAGATTGCAGTGTGTCAGGTAATTCACACAAGGCTATAGACAAACAAACATATGCACGGTACATAAACCCATCCACACACACATAAGCACTCACACATACACACATAGCTTGAGTTTGCGCTTTATAATACGTAAGCAGCATATGGTACTCAAGGATCAAATATAAAATCTTATAAAGTCTTGTGCTTTTTACACATTAGGTTGTTCGTCTGTGTGTTCTTTTATCATTTTGGGGTAGGAATTAATGTATTTGTCCCGCTGCAGGGGAAAGAAACATTCCCATGCTAAGTCACTGCATAAATATTGTTATGATAACTAATTCAACTAAATTTGTCATGAACTCTATTCTGATCTCAGACTCTTCTGCAAGCCAACATACCACCCACCCTTCACCATCTGCAGAGCTATGCAGTAAAACAGTACTGCCATAGAGGTTTTAGCGAATCCTAGAAAACCATTAAAAGAAAACACATGATCAAATTCATGTGAGTCTGTAAATAGTCAAATGGCTGAACAGAAGATTGATTCATACGCAATGGTAAAGTGGCAATCAGTCAGCAAGCCAGGCCATTTACCCTACACCCACACATCACTGCTCTGAGGCACTTCTGTTTGCTTGTCTCACTCACACATGCGAGAGCACACACACACACACACACACACACACACACACACACACACACACACAGAAACTTTACAAGCTCTCACTTTACTTTGTGGGAGTGTGCCGGCTGCCCAGTGCCCAGGCTCTCCATATTCACCACAACAATGATCCAAATTAAAAAAAAAGTCAGACTCAAGGAGAGACTGTGCAATGTAGTAAACCCATGGCCAATTTTATCAACTGATATCGCGCTATAACAGACATACTGGTATCTATCAGTATCAGCATACGTGTCATCTGATATGTCTAACCCAATATGAAAACTGACCGAAATGGTGTCATAACATAGTTTTTTTGTCATTTAAATGGTCAGGAACTGACTGAACCTGAATTTTAATTGCATTCTTTATTTTCTTAGTGTTCAGTTGTAGAATTGGTTGACAATGGAATGGATTGTAAACATAATGTATAATACTTTATATTAATGTAAAATATTCATTAATTAAGAAAATGTATTTAAGAAAGAGTATCTTTGCGTAGTCATACCTGTGCAAAATCAGCATCTATAATCAATATATTATCATGGTTATGTATCAAATGACAATCTGAACCCAATGTGAAAGTGGATGCTCATAGTGATCACCCAGTCTCTAGCTCCCCTCATGGATGCTGCAGCAAAACCAGGCATTATAAAAACCATCAATTGATAAAAGAGTTTAAACTTATGTTTTTATTTTTCTTACAAGGATATATGCTATATGTGTGTAGTTCACATAAACGGCTCAAAAAGAAGGATCTACTTAAGATTTATTACTTTATTGTCATATGTATTACTCCATTAGTATATGGCTTTGAATGCAGACCTGCAGCAGGCTGGACCTTCTGTATGATGTGTGAACACATTGAGGACATTTTTCAAGTTTCCCACTGAATCAAAGTAACTTAAGACACCATCATTATCCTGGTAGACCGGAAAAAAACAGAGAGCACATAAGGATAAAAGTGGAGAGAGGATACAAAAACTCTCTTTGATCATGAAGCATAATGTAACCCTGAATAGTTCTGTGGTTTATAAATTAAGTGTATTTACTACACTGCAGACTTGGGTCTCTTTTAACATTGGCAAACAGAGTGACTGCTGACTCATATGAACGGGTCCAATGTTGGTTTTATGCGCAGGTATGCTTCTGGTGCATAAAATGTCTTTATTGCACTGTACTGCTTCTTTTTTTTGTTTAATAAACTACGGTAATCAGGTCATAGTCTCATGTTACTCCCTATTCCTCTCGTTGTACTGTAGTTCTTACGCATTACTTCAGTATTTCTGCCTGTGTAGTGGATGTAGCACATTAAAATACAGTATGTTGGTGTTCAGGTTCACTGTCTGTCTTTCCTGTTTTGTTTTATAATTGTTATAAATTGCTCTTGATAACTATTAGATATAAATTGTCCTGTCCATTCAGATTAAAGCAAAAACCATTGATGTTGCTCAGTATTAAGTACGACATCATTAGCAGCTTCAAGACTTGGAAGAGACCAGAAACCGAGCTAAAAGAGAGTCAATACTGGACTTACATTCATGATGACACAAAAACAAAAACACAGCTCCAATGACATTTGCTAACAAAGGTGATAGCTCAAAGTTTTGTTCACATCGTGCAATCGCTGCCCCCAAGTGGAAAATAAAATTTGTTATTGCTGGTAGAAATGAACTAAACAATCAGTTAAAAAAAAAACATCATCAGATTAATCAATAGTGGAATTTATCACAATTTGCAACAGAGGAGGAGAGGTAACTGTTTTAATCCCACCATGTGAACAATCAAATACAATTAGGCAATAAAAGTAGGACATAGTCTTGGATTAAAATCCAATATACTACCGCTGTGCTACGGATTGGAAAACAACAAAAATTAATGGTAAATTCCTATTGAAAGATGAATATGTTGAAGACGACCCTGCAAAACTGAGTCATTTGTAACAACCAGCACAGCATGTTTTAACGAGCTAGAAAACAGATCATACACAGACAGGATTAATTTAACCTGCATGTCAAAATTAAAATCGGCATACAATCACGCACACACTTGCAGTTTGATTCAAATTCAAATAATGAATGTGTGGTAAAACAAAATGTCAAGGATGTTCATCAATTTTTTATTTATTTATTATTTAATGAAAAACACTCCCAGGGTCTATTCATGAGACAATGGCAATATCGACGCCAGCAGCACAAAACACGGAGCTTTAATTATTTAAGTCAACTCCTGCCAACTCCAATGAAAGCCAGGCACCTATTGTACATATTGTAGTCTGACCTCAGCTAAACTTTCACCTTTACGCCAGACTTTTAAATGTAATACAGATACTGTGTTTCTAGGGCAGATGGCAGATGTAATCTATGAAAGGCAAACTATTTTGTTTACCATTGAATATCCTCATTTACATGTGGTCACAGGTCCAATCCCAACAGTTGTTATATATCCTGTCTGTACTGTATGTTGCATTTAATTCTCTATAAGCTGTTGTGACTGAAAATAGCAATATTTATTTTGCAATATGATCCACAGAGGGACTCACCCAGAGTACACCATGTCAGTCAGCATCTACAGACCACACATGCTGGCTACACCTGCCAGAAAACATTGACTGTGTTTGCAGAAGTTTAATTGACGTGCTGACGTTGGTGACTGACGTGATGTGTTTCCCAAGAAAACAACCCGAGAGGTGTGAAGTGCAGTATGGAGTCATGAACAAGTTAGACCTGTGCCTGTGTGTGTGTGTGTGTGTGTGTGTGTGTGTGTGTGTGTGTGTGTGTGTGTGTGTGTGTGTGTGTGTGTGTGTGTGTGTGCGTGCGTGCGTGCGTGCGTGCGTGCGTGCGTGCCTGCGTGCGTGCGTGCGTGCGTCTGTCTGTCTGTCTGTCTGTCTGTCTGTGAATTTTAGGAGGTGTATGAGAAAGAAAACAGCCACCTGAAGGATATGACTCATTACTGGATCTATTGACCCCTCATTATGCACTTTTCTACCTGGAAACTTAAAACAAAGAATAAATGTATTTACCTGCCTAGTTACCAAAATTTTTTTCCACCTGCTCTCTGGATTCTTTTTTCACCTCAACGCTGTGAGGTTGGGATTTGTTCTGTCCAAAATCAACTTGCGTAGTTCAGCAGGTTAAAGGGAAACTGATGTATTTTTCAACCTGGACCCTATTTTCCCATGTTTTCGTGTCTAACATGTTCACACCTATGATTAATTTTCTCTAGTTCGAATCAGCTAATGAGTTTGTAAACTTGGAGCATTTACCCTTGATTCAATTTCTTGACACAGACCATGCAAGAACGTTCACTCTGCTTATTGGTCAGATACGTATGTCTGGGGCGAGAGCAAGAAAGCAAACAAAGGAAGAAGGCACTGTGTATTGGAAAGTGTATATTTGTGATTAATTTCAAACTAGCCATCCCCAATATCTCCATTCAAACTAGCTCCTGTAATTTAAATAATTGTACAGACATTGCTTTGCAAGTTACTCTTCCTGCCAGACCTCCCTCTGTCCTCTGTCCTCTGCCCTGTGTTCGTCTCCAACTTTAGCGTTGGCTGGCTTGACCACAGAGATACAAGTGACAGCTCGGTTGACCGCAGTTAACTACCGACCCGATTATATTCCCACCACAAAAGCACCGTACCGCAGCGTACCAGAGTTCATTTGTAACCAAACCTCCTTGAGGTGGTCTCAGTCCGGTTGTTTTGGTCTGCACCAGAGTGTAATTACTGTGTTTACCCAGGCAGGTGTGAAAAGACCTTAAGTGCCTAATAGGGAAAACAATTTTTTAAAACTGGTCCAGTCTCTAGTGAGATTGATGCAGTCTGCAGTCTCGAAACTGGCTACAATTTAATCCTTTGGGGCAAATGTCGCACCGTCAATGTACCTCCACTAAGTGCAGGTTTTTGCCACTGACAGGCTCAGATTATGTAAAGGAAGTTGGGAAATAAAACGTTTTTCTTTAAGGCCACTCCATTGGCAATTGACCTCTTCCGAGCGAGACTTGGTTAGACAACTACAAACAGACAGGATCAAATGAAAGATAAAGAACAAACATTTTATTTCTGTGTAGTGCATTCCCCATAATGTTTTCTGTCAATTTATGTCAACTAAAAGTGCTTGTTATTTGTCTGTTTATTTCTATAAATCTGGGATGTTAAATCTGTGTCCTGTTAAGGTTAATGAGCTGTGGTGGGGGGCCTTTACTTGCAAAAGAACAGGTTGATGGATGGACTTGCACGTTTGATAGATCAAAAAAGGTGAAACCTGAAGCATCACCCCAGCCCATAAATCTCTAGGCTACTTTTTGTCTCCCCTTTTCTTATTTTAACACACAAAAACAACAAACAAGCAGGGAATGGACACCACAGCATAGCAGACCCACCATGAAATCACATGCTCCTCTCGAGTAAATCTTGAGAATCAAGCTCTTGTGTCTCAAATCAGTGAGAAAGTGAAATGTTTTCCAACCCAAAATTGCATCTACAGTTGAACTTCAGTTCAGAATGTCCTCTCTGAATTATCTAAGCTCATTTAACCAGCCACCATTACGTCAGAAGTTGGAATGTCTTATCCAAATCTTACGCATTTGGGTGTAAGTGCATCTTAAAAAAGTTAAAACGTTAAACTCAAAACTGACCTTTATAATGAACAACTGTTAACATTTTAAGGATTGCTTCTTTGGTTTCAAATCATAGATACACCATGCTACTGCAACAGAGCCCTTTGCTTACTTCCACACAGTAGACACTCTAACTGCTCTTTTATCTGGTCTTTTAACATTCAATATACAAGGTCCTCCCTACCTGCAAGCTCATACTTCTACATTGGTGTTGCAATAAATCCCAGCATGACATCAAAACATAGGAAAATTATGATTTTGTTAGTGTGATCATTGCTGTGATGTTTTTGCTGCTATTTTTCAGTTCACTTTGCAGTAGGACATAAGCTATGTTTACAAGGACATAATAATTTGATTATGCCCATAATCAGAGATTAATTTGTTTACATGGTTTAGGGAAAGTATAACACTGTTCCTTTCAGTTTCTTAAATTAGAATCAAAATGTGCCAGGATCTGCAAATAAATTTGTAAATCAGCAGCCTGGCCATGGCATGCACATGGTGCTGATATAGACTGTGATGTTTTGTCTGGTATGATTAGATACATTAAAGGATAATGTTTGTCAGAGTTTCCCCCAGAAAACTTAATAGGCTTTGCAGCAAAACACAGAGGACCAGCTTGTCATTACAATGTCAGTGGCCTAAACCATTCAAGGGACTTATAAAGGTATGCTTTCTTTAAAAAAAATTGTATAAAATCAGGTGGTTCAGAGCAAAACGTCGCTCCACCTTACAGGACCTTTTCAGCTGAAGTTTTTGTTAGTTAAGGGGCTAACTCTCTTCACTTTATTCTGTAGGTAGCAGCAAAGACACAGGGACTTGGCTTGGGTCATGAGGGGTGTATGCATTTATTCACTGGACAGACACTGCCCTGCTACATTCATATTAACGCTAACTAAGAAACTTTAAACACTCAGTCATACACGCTCACTCTCACCGTTGCTGACAGTGTATGTGCGTGTCTGCGTGGGAAACTCCAACACAGAGAGATGTCAGTTCAGCAGCGTGAGCGCAAATGACAGCAATACTTAATTCAGCATTTTTTCTCTCTCCCTCAGTTATTCCTTAAAGGAGGTTGCCACTTCTTAAACATTGGGCTGGGCTTTAAATGTACTGGGAAAACCCTGCTAATGTGTTTATAAAATCTCATCTCATCTTCAACCACTTATCCGGGGTCTGGTCGCGGGGCATGGGACCCCATACTTCACTTAAATAAAAAAGAAAAATATTTAAATGTTATAGGTTGAAAAACCACTTTATGGATTAGAATAGATCTTTTTTTTTCCCCTCCGAATTTCCTTATTTCTTAAAAATAAATTGATTAATTATGTTGAATTTTCATTCATCAAAGCCAAAACATGACACTCAAAGAGATAATTTGCTGATTTAAACTATATCTGTGTCAGAGCAGTGTGCAGATAATCTGTGTTTGGCCAAACACCGTTCATCTGCACACACAGCCCACACTGCTCTGGCACAGAGCTAGTTTAATATCCCAGAGTATTCCTTTAAGCCCACAGAATCAGATATACGCCCACACATCACTAATAGTATTTCCTGGTAGGTTACATACACAGAAGTAGAGTGGGTCGTCCCCTTGTAGTTAAGGTAGTTTGATCCACTACTACCCCAGTCAACATATTCCCAAAGGCCATTAGTGTGTGAATGCGTGTGTGAATGCCTGTAAAGTATGTAAAGTGCCTTGAGTTGTCCTAACAGTAGAAAGGTGCTATATAGATGCGAGTCCATTTATCAGGCCCTATTTCTCAGTGTTAATGAAAGTGAACAATATTCTTTTGTAATATTGTATCCGCCCCGTTTCGGATCCAGTCCAACATGTAATGGTTTTTTCCTTGATTTATGTTACACTCTTCCACCAAGTTTTGTAAATCCTGGGCCAGTAGATTTTCTGTAATCCTCCTGACAAAACAGACAAACAAACCTACAAACCAAACCTCCTTGGCATGGGTAATAAAAGCAGACAGCAGACACACAAGCAGACAAGAAAACCACACATAGAGGTAACAAGAAGGGCACGGTTAGGGCAGAAACACGCAAAACTAATTCATACGGGATGAAAACCAATCTTGAAGGAGAGCCACTTCACCTTGAGAACGCCTTGTGGCAACAAATAGCATCCATAGCCTCCAGATTATCCTTAATTTCCTGCAGCAGAAGGCCTGGCTACGGCACAGCTCAAACGAGTTTTCATTGCTTAATTACGTACATTTGCAAGGGGTCAGGAAAAGGTTTGGAATCTGCTCTGTGCATGGCACATAAGCATCCCTGCCAACCAAGCAGTGAAGACCAAACTCAATGTGGAAAATAACAGTGTTGGTGTATTTTCAAATGTACAAGTATCTTGTGCAAAGTCAGCCACTAACAAATTACCAAACAAATCATGTGCACATTGTAGGTGTAAGTAGAGTACTGTGGGGTGATAGAAGAAGAGAGAAAAAAAAGAAAAAGCAGCAGAAGAACATACTACTAATAACAGTACAGAAGAGAAACCTACCCACACATATTTAAGTGTTCATACTTCTTGGTAGTATAGTATACTACATAGCATGGAAATGTCTCAAACTCTCCACACTGTGGGTATTTTAACACAGGCTATTTTAGTTTAAAGCATTCATTGTTTTACCAGCTGCATGCTGAATATTCCATTTACTGTATATTTTATTTGACATCCTTCACCTACCTCTGTTGAGTTTAAGTTCACCCAAAAAACCCCTTCGCATTAGTCTGTGCCAGTCTTAGCTTATTAAATCTAAAACAGAATAGGCCAAATAGATTCTTTCACTTTTTTGTTTTACAAGCGTGTGCCTCATTTCTAAGCAATGTTTTGCCATTTTGTGAAATGACAAGATGTCAAGCAACATATGTAGCTGAGTCAAGTTCCTGGCAGCAGAACATTTACAATTTTAAAGCAATAACATCACTGGCAAAGGAAAATATTCCCACTACATGAGCCAAGTGTGAACACGAAACCAACATTGTAATCCTGCTTTTACACCAAAGACCATGTTAAACCATGTTTCTCAACACTTATCTGACTTCTTGTCCGACTCATTAACACCAAACTAGGGGTGCACGACATGGATATTTACAGTCGATATGATAACCAATAACTACCTGCTTTTTATGGCTGATACGGATAACTAATAATTTCTGATTATTGAATTTCAAAAATAGGTTCAATACTTGCACACCCAAGGGTAATAAAGGCTAAGATGTAGTGAGCAAATATGGATGATTTAATATTCCATATCTCCAACCTAGCTATATCTCTTTGACAACACTATTGTCAACACAACAAAACAAAGAACAGTTCTGACTTTTCAAATATATATATCTATATATATATATAGATATATATATATATCTATATATATATAGAGAGAGAGAGAGAGAGAGAGAGAGAGAGAGAGAGACAAACAGAGACAGACAACCATTTACACTCACATTCACACCTACGGGCAATTTAGAGTCATCAATTAACCTAACAAGTGCAACCCGGAGAGAACCCACGCAGACACAGGGAGAAAATGCAAACTTCACACAGAAGGGTCCCAGCCTGGATTTGAACTAGCGAGCATTCTGAATTTCACCTATACATTTTTGATAATGAAAAAGATCACATAAACTACAAATTAAGTATTGTACACAAGTTAATAAGACATTTTATAAAGTAAACTCTGCAATCTGCTGCAGTTCAACTGTTGAGTTGCTGCTGTAAAAGGCGATGTGTACAATGTGCAATAACAAGTGATTTTTTCCCACTGAGCAACCATTCATTCATTTCACTCTAAAATAATTTCCAACACAAACATTTTAATATTGCTAGAGCCTCAACAAAACATTAGTGTATCATATAAAATGTGTTAGCTGACCACTAATTTTGAATTTTTCGCTCCCTATTTTCCATCTCACAAGTTCTCAGACAACAAAGGACAGCCTCGTTGGTCAGATTCATACCCCCCCTCTTCCTCCCTCCAGGCCGCCGCAAGCCTCATAAATGGCTCCAGACGTGAGGACTCTGTCCGCCATCTGACAATGATTAGGACATGGCCTCACTGAATACAAGTAGAGTCTGCACACTCAATTGCTGCAACACACCTTTATATGCAGCAAAACTAAACATGCCACCCACAAGTTTCTAGATTCAGGCTGGTGACGCCAATCAACAGTGGAAACAGTATTCAACTGTAACTTACCATTGTAAAATGATCAGATGTACTTTATTTTAATATTTCAATGAAACTGATGTTAGACTGTTCGGCAACTGGGCTTAAAAATCTAAAATGTTAGCTTTGCATCAGTTTGATGTTACAGCACTGGCACTGCAAATCACATCATGTCATATATACCGTATATATCATAAGAGCGTACTATATTAGCATTCTCTGTCATGCACATACAGCAGCCTTTTTCTTTCTGTCGATCCATCTTTCTTCTATTCTTTCCGGCTTTGTTCATTCTCATTCACACAACACACACACGCACGCACACGCACACACACACACACACACACACACACACACACACACACAGTCTCTTTTTCTTTTTCTCTCTGTCCCTCTCCTCCACCCAGACATCTGATAGTGATTACAGTCTCAAAAACACCCGCTACTATTAACTGATTTTGGAACCACTGACATTATTTGTTCATCTACACGGAGAATAATTGACACACACATACACGGGCCCCTGGACATTTCCACCAGCGAAGAGACAGTTGTTGAGACTCATGAAGATACACACACCTTAATCACACAACCACATACACTTTCTCCCTCCTTCTACCCTTATGCACCTATTTCAGGCTGGACCCTCATCCTGTCCACCCCCTTCCTCCCCCCATCTCCAGTCCCCTGGAACAGAACAGTCACGGCTGTGTGCACCGTTGATTAGCTAGAACTTGAACCCAGTGGCAACACTGGAAAGCTCAGTGTTCTTTATTGTGTATCCTTTTTAGAGAACAGGGGTCTTTGACAACTGGGCTTTCCCCGTCCCATTACCTTATCTTTTACTAATGTAAGCCTAATATTAAGGCTTACTAAGATACCTTTTTTTTTTCCAAAAGTGTCAAGAATATTCAATAGAGAGAGGGCAGAGATGAGCAGGGTTGAGGAAAGAAGAGAATAGTTTAGATGAAGCTTACAAGATTCATGTGTGGATGTGTACAAGTCAGGGGTTGTACTTGTGGGGAACTATGTGGTGACTTGAGTGAGAGTGTGTGTGTGTGTGTGTGTGTGTGTGTGTGTGTGTGTGTGTGTGTGTGTGTGTGTGTGTGTGTGTGTGTGTGTGTGTGTGTGTGTGTGTGTGTGTGTGTGTGTGTGTGTGTGTGTGTGTGTGTGTGTGTGTGTGTGTGTGTGTGCATGAGGTTATTTGTTGCAGCTAATTCCTTAATCCCACAACATGTGCCTGAAACCTGGCTGCAACAGATGCCTCTTAGGAGAATTCACACACACAAGCACACACACGCAGAAGGAAAACACACTGCACTGCTATCATTACTATTAATCCCTATTCACTGCGCCTGCTGCAGCGGCTCATGTTGGAACATGAGAGCTACAGGAACTGGGTTTAGAGGGCAACAAAGAATTATTTGCCCTCATTGGTCAGTACGTTTTCAAAAAGAGACTGCAGTGCGTTTTACAATGTTCGTGACAAATCCCGTCATTTTTAACAAACAAGTTGCTGATGTCTCTTGACCCCTTGATCTCTGTCTGCTGCTGATACAACTAAGCTAGCTGGCAGTTTTAAAGGGATTCATAGTAGTAGCAATAACAGATACTTTGTACCATCCATTGACCCTGAGTAGTCACTACAACTACTGCAACTAACAACTAACAACAACTTAAGCTTAACTAGCTAACATTGAAAATTGTTTCCCAAATTCTAGTGTTAAAAAATTATTAAATAGCTAAAGAAAAGCCTCAACGACTGCGGATGGAAAAGCTATAGACGTTTCCTGGTGGCTCATCTGGCAGAAGCATTAAACCTGGCTTATGCATAAAACATTTTAAGCCTGAATTGTGCTCTTAACCTTTATGTCGGCCCTGCTCTACCACGTCTTTTGTCATCTGCTACTGTATGCAGAGTAGAAAAGGCAGCTGTAAGCCTTAGAACACAACATATTGC
The DNA here is from genome assembly GCF_963691815.1 of Echiichthys vipera. Classification (NCBI taxonomy): domain Eukaryota; kingdom Metazoa; phylum Chordata; class Actinopteri; order Perciformes; family Trachinidae; genus Echiichthys; species Echiichthys vipera. The sequence goes on along the minus strand of NC_139829.1, from coordinate 18,619,874 downwards.
AGCTATGTAGGAGTGAAGGGTTGGTGCAGGGATTTATTTTTACAGACAGGAAGCTAAGTGGACATGGTTCAAGGGTTTCGACTTGTAAAAACACTGCTCCCAGCAAATCACATTGAATATAAAACCAGTGAACATGTGGCGCGAATTTGTGTGTATGCACACACACACCTGTTTGGGTATGAATGTGAACCTAGCGATGCTGGTAAAACATGTGGGTGTGTGCATTTGTGTGCAGAAGAATAAACTGTACTGTCCGCATGTACACTCATCGGCCACTTTATTAGGTCCACCTGTCCAACTGCTCGTTAACGCAAATTTCTAATCAGCCAATCACATGCCAGCAACTCAATGCACTTGGGCATGAACACATGGTCAAGACGATTTGCTACAGTTTAAACCGAGCATCAGAATGGGGAAGAAAGGTGATTTAAGTGACTTTGAATGGGGCATGGTTGTTGGTGCCAGACGGGCTGGTCTGAGTATTTCCCAAACTGCTGATCTGCTGGGATTTTCACGCACAACCATCCCTAGGGTTTACAGAGAATGGTCCGAAAAAGAGAAAATATCCAGTAGGGCGGCAGTTCTGTGGGTGCAAATGCCTTGTTGATGCCAGAGGTCAGAGGAGAATGGCCAGACTGGTTCGAGCTGATAGAAAGGCCACAGTAACTCAAATATCCACTGGTTACAACAGAGGAATGCAGGAGAGCACCACCTACTTTCTAGCAGATAGGTAACAGCAGCAGCAGCAAGACCATACTGACACTTTATTAAGCACCAGGTATGCCTAATAAAGTGGCTGGTGAGTGTATGTATGTGTAAGGGTGTGTATGTGTGTGTGTGTGTGTGTGTGTGTGTGTGTGTGTGTGTGTGTGTGTGTGTGTGTGTGTGTGTGTGTGTGTGTGTGTGTGTGTGTGTGTGTGTGTGTGTGTGTGTGTGTGTGTGTGTGTGTGTGTGTGTGTGTGTGTGTGTGTTGCTGACCTAATATGTAGTCATCTGCTTGACGGTGTTTGGCTGGGAACCTACAGGGACCTGTTAGGGACATCTGGTCTCTCTTGGATGCTGTTACTCTAAATGTCTCTCATTTTGGATCTTGCTGCCCCCTGATCTGGCAGGGCTGATTCAGTGTTTGACGTCAGGCCATTCCCATTTTTTTTTATATCACCTAATTAAATCTGCAAACAACAGCCCTCCTCTGATGATATCTGGCATGATGTGATCTACATTTTTTAGAAACCTCTCATTTCCTTTATCTACTTCCTGTCACTGGTCTCCAACTAAAGTCTCTAAAGAAACTATGCATCAGACTAGATCATAAATATCCTGTTCACATTCATCCCACCAGCCCCCCCCCCCCTCCCACAGCTGCATCTATCAATACACTCATTCAATAAGCATTACAGTGTTGCACAGGACACAACGCAAAGACTCCCAGAGGCCTGCTTCACATTGTAATTCGCTTGTGAGATAGATATGTATAAATTCACCGGACATATAAGTGAAGAAACAGGCCCCCTCTAGATTTGATTTCACATGCATCAGATTCACTATCTCAGGGCGCAAAATCTGATTTGGTATGAATTGGATTTAATTACTCTGGAATAATGACTTCGGAGAACACATTGACGAGCTCGTCATGAATTTATGTCTCATGGGAAGGTGGTGTCTGCAAAGGCAATGTGGATGCAATTTCAGCCATCAGGGGATCAATGATGTGAAAACAAAACAATATACTGGCAGCAGCGAAACACAGCCCACTTGAATAATTTGAAAAAAGAAACCTGAAAACTGATACTTGATGCTGCTGTTTATCAAGAATAACTACCCTTGAGTCGTTCATTTATTAAAACTACCCACAATATTAATGTCCAGGCCGCCAATTCTGCATGTAGATTCCCTTAAAAGTTCTGAGAAGTGAATGGATGTCTAGAGCAAGAGGTCAAGGCACTTTCTGAAACTTAAGAATGACACTTGTTCATAGGCAAATATTTTCCTCTTATTGATGGAATGGCACCTCAAAAGGAGGCACCATGAAAATTGGGGGTCTTAAGTTTGGAGGGCAGGAGGGATGAAATTGTTCCAGATTGGATCCAGATGGATATCTCCTCTTTTTTCTTCAGCCCCCCACTCATCACTCCATCATTTCTTTGTCTCCCTTTTAAGTGAACTACCGGCCGGGTGATTACTTTAGTTAGGAATGAGCCAAACCAAACACGAGAAGACAGAGTGTGGTCTAGCAACAGCACCACATTTCAAAGCGAAACTGTATGCAAGTTAAATCATCCTCAGGCCTCAACCTGTTCATGTTTCTGACCAGGGATGTTCTTATCAATACACCTTACATTGTTGTATATTACAATGATTAACTACCAAGTTTTAGAGAGAAATTGACTTTGCTAATGTATGAAAACATTCTTCATGTTTCAAAAATACTAAAAGAAAACTAAAAAGGAATGGCTGAACTGTGTGACTTGTGTAAATTAGAGAGCAGAAAGGGAAAAATAGCCAAATCATGACAAATCATGAGATCAGAAGCTGGCTGGTAGTATGTTTTAACATCCGCCCTGTGGGACACAAGCCTAAACTGATTCTGTGGGCTATTAGTGGGGCTAATAAATCATAATTTAAACTTCTTTTATCTCATCAACCTATGCTGCTCTTGGTGCAGTGTCATGGCCAGCAGCCTTGCTTTAGCCACAAAGCTCGTCACAGGTATTTGCTGATTAAAATGATCTCCATTTGGGTCCTTGAGCTGTCCTCAATAAACAGAGGGCTGGAACATTTCAAGTATTGTTTCTCAAAAGGTGCTGATACCAACTATTTGCAACGTCATTCAAAGGAAGAGAAAAGGGGAACACCGGGGGAGGAGTGACTGAACTGTGTGCCCTGCGTGAATTATAGAGCACTAGGACAGAATAATTCCATCATGAGATCAGGAAAGGTTGTGTGTTTAACTGTCCGCCCTGAGGGGGAAGAGGGGGGTAATGGAGATGAAGATTAGGATAATGAGACTATGCGGCTGCATGGTCTGGTTCTAAAAAGATAAGACTGAAAAGCACAGATGAATATGAAGAACATAAACACATACTATATAATGTACCTGCATAATAAACACTGACACCACGACTTTATTATCTCACAGGCCTGTGAAGAACATTCACACAACTACAGCTATTGTGAGCACTCTTTTGTTAAGATCACACACACACACACACACACACCTCAGGATAGACCTTGATGTGTACATGCTATCAGTGTCTTCCTCATAATTCATCTATTTTGTATAACAGCTACCTCAACCTGGTAGGCACATTTTCCTGTCAGATCCTACCATGTCTACAGCTGACCTCCTGCACAAAAAATTCTCCTTTTCAACCAGAGTATTTAAACTAATGTACTACACACTGAACATTCCAATTAAGACCAAATTATTCTTTGTAATGCATACATCAAATATAGGACAAAACCTTATAGATTTGGTGCTGACCACTGTATATACATTCATTGATCGTGACGGGGGCCAATGTACTAAAAGGCTGAGTCCTTGTTGCAGCGGTCCCTGGGCCCATTGCTGCAAGTCATCCCCTCTCTACCCCCTTTCCTCTCTGCCTGCTGTATCGATCATAAAGGCAAAAAGCCCAAAAAATAATATTCTGAGTTTCTGCTCGGATGATTATTATTCGGTTATTTGATTTGATTGAACGGATTGCTAAATGGAGAAAGAGAGAAGCAAACTTTGAGGGCCAGCTAGAGATGTAAAACATCTGCTTTTGCCAACTTGATCCAGCAATGTTCTGTATAATATTTGTTGACGATTTCTCAAAATTTACAGTAGTAGCCTCCGATATTATTCTCTAATTTTTTTCTTTAATATAGTCTCACAATAAGTAAGGAACACAGATGCAGTTGTATGTTTTTTCTTATAACTGAATAAATTCCAGATCTAATGACATACAGTACAGTATTAGCATATCATTGTGTGTGATGTGCAGTGAAAAATAGTGTTGCTTTGTGCTTGTGTCAGTGCATACTTGTTTGAACGTGTCAAAAGCAGCACAGGCAATGGATCACAGTTTCCATCTAAAAAGCGAAGGGTCAAATGTTTAACTCTTCCCAGCTTCAGAGGACAGAAGAGGAAGACCAGATGGGATCTGTGTGTGAGGAGAATCATCTCCTACGCACACATACTTTTAATTCTGATCACTCAATCACTTTTTAAAAATGCTGATTTGGACTGCAGGTCGCATTCACTAGAAGTAATTTCACAATAAAAATGAGGATACTCTACAGCGGAACACAACAGGATTTCAGAGACAGTGAAGATTCCCAAACAAAGCATTGATTGGGACATGGCAATATTTAAATCAGGATACACTTGCTTGTGGTTCTTTACAAAGACTGTGTACCTCTGAGCAATGGGAGATTAAGAGGAATGGTATCGCCTTGGGGAAAATAATAATTCATCTGAGCACATCCACCCTGGATAAATCCAAACAAATCCAACAGGACTTCTGCTGTTTGACAAGTGAAAGCCCAAAGCCTGTCTGGCAAACAGAGTCTTATATGCTAATGGTTGTTGTATCTTTGCCAACCTGGGCTATATTTTTACCATGATTAACATTGAGTGTCCAAAATTAGGTCTGGCTGCACAGTTTAACATTATGGTATAGGGGGAAAAAACTATTTGGTTTGCTTTTATTTCTTTAAACCCACCACAGTCGTCTTGGGCGGTGCTAAGCACTGAATGCAGCACTGATGCCTTTGCAGAGGTACACAGTATAGTGGAAGGGGAGGGGAATACCTGACATTATCCGCTGTATGACAGACACACCAAATGGCAGGCTTTATACCCACACTGTACACCCAATAAGCCAAACTAAAAGCTAGCCTACCTCCCTGTTACCCTGGTGTGCTTTTGTCCAATTCATGGTTTAAGTGCAAACAATCTTTGCTCTTGATTTACAATTCATGAATGCAAGTGATGTCGAATGAGCCATTCCACTGACTAAAACATGTCACAGAAGTTTCCAAGTTAAACTAATTTAATCTTATTATGTCCCTCCTTTTTCGATAAAGACTGAGCTGGTCAGCATTTAAAGGAAGTTCATCTGCTTTACACAGAAAACCCCTTCTAGCTAATGCAAGTTTTATTGTAAAATGGCAGCAGGAGGTCTTGAGGGAAAGTAATTAGCCATAGCTTAGCACAGATTAATAGGTTTTAACTGAGGTAGGGTTAGATGAAGAGCAGCAGGGAATTACAGCTGTTTGAGTGAACTTCAAACCTGCAACACACCTATACAAGGTAAGCAATGCCTTTTCCTGTGCTTGTTGGTCCATTTCTTTAGGATTACAGAGATTTGGGGCATGCTGATGAATAAGATACAGTTTTATGTCACACAATACTACATCCAGTCCTGTTTTTTTTTTTTGTCTTAACTCAATAAACTTGAGAATTTTAAACTTTCTAAAGCACTTGGTGTTACAGAATCCAGGTACAGAAAAAGGTTGCAACATTTCTATAAATCACATTGACACTGTAATTAAGAAAGTCATATCTTTGAGGAGAAGGCCTCAGGCTCATTGGTATTATCCATTTTTGATTGTTATCAATGCCATCTCTAAGTTGAGGAAATTGAATATTAGAGAGGCACAACACTGACAGGTTCACATGAACAAATTGCCCATGCAAATGTACCTTTTGAATCCTCTTTCAGCCCTTTCCTTTGTGTGCCACTCATCAGGTAGAAAGTTTATTTTTGACAAATTTGCTATTCTTGGTGTGTAGATTAAGCACCAGTAATGTGATCTGAATTTGTAGCAGTCAGAATCAGACACCTCATCTCACATCACGAGATGTCTGACTCTCAAGTGCCTCAACTGCTCTCCCTCCCTTTCTCTCTCTCACACACACACACACTTTTTTTCAGTTACACAGCCAATTGAGAATGTGGCTGTTTCTCAGATTTACGTGATGTGTTCCTGACCGGAATAAGATCCCTGCTCCTTGTGAAGCCTCAACAACTGCATACACTTCCTTGATTGACAAAGAAAGGAAAACAGTACACACACATCACAACATCCACACACACACACATCTGGACCTCTGCTTTTCTCATTCATATCTGCTGAGTGTTTTCCCGCATGGTTCTCTCTGCCCCAGGACCCCATCAGATGAGGTGAGGTAAGATTTGGAGCCATAGAATTATGCCATCTGGATATACATTCACACATGCTTGCACACACGCACACGCACACACACACACACACACACACACACACACACACACACACACACACACACACACACAGATATACTCTTGTCATAACCCACACTGAAATACACCTGGACTTGGTTACTGGAGGGAGAGTTGAGTACTATGTGCATACCTATGTGTGTGTGTGTGTGTGTGTGTGTGTGTGTGTGTGTGTGTGTGTGTGTGTGTGTGTGTGTGTATATATATTTATATAAGTGGAGTGTATGGGGAATACTGGGTTGTAGGTTTTTCAGCGCTGGAGGCTGTGTTGAGGTTCATTTGACTTTTTTTGTGCTTTCTGAGCCCTTGAAGAAAGGGGCTCACTTCACCAAGTCTCACAAATGAAAGGTAAGTCATTGCTACCACAATATGTAAAGTCATTCTCTCACATACACCTCCTTAGAGAGGGTTTTCAATTCTTTCTGACGGAGTAATAACTACATTTTTTTTTTACAAAATTCATGAAATAGCATTCTGCAGATACATTCAATAAACTTTTTACTTCTAAACTTTTAAAGAACATAATTTAGGACCTAGTGCAACATAGCTGCAACTGATTGAAAGTTCTTGAAATAATTAAAGATGTGTAAATAACAACATCGGTAAAAGAGTAAAACAGTCAGCTGTTATTATGGTGTTGTCACCCATCATGTGTAATAGCTACAAAAAGTGGTGAGATGAAAATAATCACTGTGAAATTGGTAATCACATTCATTATGGGTGTCACTTTGAAGACTTTATGACTATCAGTGTTTATGTAGCCTAGGTATTAAAGCTGCAACGATCAGTCATCTAATTGAGTAGTCAATCAATCAGAAAAATAATTGCCAACTATCTTGATAATTTCTGAATCTATTTCATGCAAAAATGGCAGATTTCCTTGTATTCTATGTTTAAGTGAATATCTTTGAGGTTTGGCCTGAAAAAATAAGACATTTAAAAGGCTACACCTTGTACTTTGAGAAAACGGAAATAAACATTTTTGCACATTTTCAGACATTATATAGTTAGGAGTAGTAGCTCCTTACTAGCTATTTAATTCTGTTTCTGCAGTGTTGCGTCCAGGTATCTTTCTCATAAGAGATTGAGATTGTTCTTTTCTGAAAACCCTAAACACATACATTCACTTTTAAACTCCTTCACACATGAAACACTGCATACTGCCACTGTTATAATGCTATTTCATTTTTGAAAATTTTTAAATTGGAATAGTTGAACAGCACAGTGGCCTGGGCTAATGACAAATTACTAGATGTGACCATATTTTTGAGTTTATTTTAGACGGAGGGAGTGGGCTATTTTCTTCTTTGGAAACAATACTGGTCACGTTAACACCTCTGCAAACGCGAGAAGCACGTAAGACGAAGAGGAGATGATGCTAAGAAGGCTGTAAAAACCGCATATATAAAGCTATGGGGAAACTATTCAATCTTAAACTTGTCTTTCTTAGATTACACCCAGTGCTGCAACACGCAGTGGGATGAATCTCAAATAAGTACTGTAAGTCAACATGCACGTGCTGCAGCAGTGTCAATACCTTCAGTTACATACAAAAAGAGAAACGCCTGTCACATTTGCCAATGTGATTTCAAATAGTCGCGATTGAAAACAGAAGTTACTACTACCAGGCAAAATACAGTTTTCTAGTGTCATCCGCCTTCAGCTTAAGTTTACTCACCTCGGGTTTCGTTTTCTTATTTCGGTGGAGAAGATAAGTTTTAGCACTGAA